>NW_019104361.1:55773-60486 GCF_001856785.1 Myzus persicae
GTTGTAAGGTTTCCATTATGAGAAGCATAAACGGATATCCAATTAAGTTTCAGAGGAGCTATTATTTTTAATATCAATGTGGGTTGGGATAGCTTTGATTACACACCAATAAAATTTTGTCTGTTTTTTTAGGAATATTAATGAAATACTTTAGGAAATTTCTTAGAAAATTGCTTTAAATATTTCCATATTTATGAATGTATTGCGAATAAACAGTTAAATTAATAGTTTAATATTTACCTATTTAAAAATGTTTTTATTCTCTTATGACCATCGTAAGTTAAGAAATTTATTTAATAATTTCAACAAGAATAATTGTTTATATTATATTCTCTATATTGACGTATCTATTATTAGAAAAAGATGACTGATAATCTGACTGCTGTACAAAAGCTGGTTTTGACTGTGCATCGCCATTGAGTACTTATTAATGTGATGCATTTTTTAAATCGCTATGACACAGATTATCCCACGAAACATAATATATCGATTGGCAAGTTCGGAGTGTCTTGTACATTATAATTTAATCATAGATAATTTTTTATGATTTTTTGTCAATCTTGGTACAAAATATTAATAAAAACTATCAAAATATGAATTGTATAAAATATTTTATAATTTACAACACCTTTTATTTTATTCCATTAGGACGACGTACGTATTCAGTTTTTTTTTTAAAAATTTTTGTCTTATAGTGGTGTCTATTCTCAGTTTTCATTAACCTAACTAAAACCTATTAACATTTTGGAGGAGCTATTATTTTTAATATCAATGTGGGAAGGGATGGCTTTGATCACACACGAATAAAATTATGTATGTTTTGGGGGTTATAAATGAAATACTTCGGAATGTTTCTAAGAAAAATGCTGGAAATATTCCCATGTCCATGAATTTATCATGAATAAACAGTTAGACTGTCTTTGCTCAGAATACAATGATTTTTTTGTAGTTTAAGTTTTACCTATTTATAAATATACAGTTAAACCTATCTAGTGCGGAATTGCACGGGACCAATAAAAATTCCATTGTAGGCATGTTTCCATACAACTGAATAAAAAGGAAAATTCCGTAATATAGAGTTATAATATTCCTCATGATTAAGGTTGTAACATTTTCCGGCTAGTAATCAAAAATATCATAGGCCTAAACTTAAACAAATCTTTGAAGACATTATGGGAGAAAATACAACGATACGAAACGAAAGGTAAACTACGACTACGGTGACAATAATAGGCACTGGCGTGTAAATAGATACCGTATCCAAGGGGTGGGGGGGGGAACAAGGGGCCATTTCAGTAGACTCTGGTGAATTGTCTATTATATCTATTTTCGGCAGCCCATAAAATACTTTGTTTCGCCGATAGCGTTTCGGCCGTATCAGTTTTTAATTTTATTTAAGATGCCCCCCCCCCCTTCGGTAAATATGTTCTAGATGCAGACCAGGCGCGGACCTGCGTGTAGCTTCAAGATAAAATGTACTTATCTGTCGATACGTATTATTCACTGACCTTAATAATTGTTTATTTGCAAAATAAATGTGGGTATTACAAATATTTTTGTTCATTTTATGATGTGTTTTTGATGTATATGAGGTGTATATGATTTGCGGGACCAATAAATAGCTTTCCATTTTATCAAGGGTTTAATCTTAAATCATGTGTTAAATTATAGAAATCTGAAGGAACGTAATAAATTTCCACACAGAAAAGGATTCCGTCTTATCAAGGATTCGGATAAGACAGGTTTCACTGTATTTATTTACTTATGACCGTCATAAGTTAAGAAAGTTATTTCGTAGTTTCAACAAAAATAATTGTATATAAATAATACTCTATAATGATGTATCTATTCTTAACAATTGTTAAAGTCTGACTTCTTATAAAATAACTGATTTTGACTGAACGTCGACAATGAGTTGATTAATGTGACGGTTTCGTTAAATCGGTAATACACGTAAATGCTTCAATCAACACACATAAAATATATTCTAAGCAGAGATGGACATCAAATAATAGTTTAATTTTGTATACGTTGCCTTAAATAATCGACAAGAGTTTCTTGTGAAACTTCATAGTTTATCCTGCTCAAGTAAATGGCGTCGAAAGAACAAGTTATCCCAGGGAACATTATAATTGAATTATCAAGTTCGGTGTCATAAAAAAGTTAATATTTTTTATGAATTTTTTTGTTACAAATAAAGAAATATTTTAAATAAAAATTTAATATTTTAAAATTAACAAGTGCTTTTATTTTATTTCAGGAAATGCAGGTATGTAGATAGTCAATTTTTTTTTTTAAAAGTTGATTGTTTTAAAGTGGTGTCTATTCTTAGTTTTCCATTATGAGAAGCATAAGCCAAAGTCGCCGCCGCCAGGTACTTGTCCAGTGCGACTTACCTTCCCGTCCCCACATTGTGCCCTTGCGGCCCTTTAGGAGAGTCGACTATGTCGCGTAGTCAAATAAGTTTTCGACAAAATCGATTTTAGTTATTTATGCACCTGATAGAAATTCGTAATATTTTTTATTTGAAATCTAAAATTTGTCAATAAAATATAAGATTCCTCCAAAGTGTCTACCTTCATCAAAGAAAAAATAATATTTATCCTAAATTCAAATTAAATTTTTATGAGCATTTAAAGTTCAAATGTTAACAACATTTGAAAATTCACTTATATTCTCATGGAGTGAATTTCTTCATTTTTTTGATATTATATTCTATACTAATTGATAACACTTTAAAAAATATTTCGATGCATTTTGAGATGTTAATGGACATTTTTTGCTTGAATATTGAATACAAAGTTCCTGATATATAGTTACAAAAGCAGTTGAAAAATATTTAGGCACAATATCTTTGTATAAGTAGTTGCATACTACTGGATTCTAGGGAAAATTGTATAGGCAACTTCTTATACGTTCAGCAACTTGTCTCGTCGTTGTTTATTTGTAAATTATCGTTAGTAGTAACTCGGAGTGATCTCGCAAACAAAAACGCGCATAGATAACACTATTGTGGTGCAAAAAAAATATTTATTTTTCAATCAAGCAGACAACCCTAATTCAAACAATACGTCGCAATTATTACATCAATTTGTATTTCGAAAAAATATTCTAATTTTCCACAAAATGTACGAGTAATCATTTATATAATTTTAATTAGTTGATTAAATATTTAAGTTTGAAATTTTGAAAATTATAACAACAATCATTGCAATCTAAATTAAAACAGTTAAAAATGAGGCTTGATCCTTCCATTGTACATATTAATGAGAATGAAAATTATGTTTCGGAACAAAAATCTCGATAATTATTGATACGTACCTTTTGAAATAGAAACAGTAGTTTTGGACAAAAAAACTTAAAATAATGAGGACTTTTAAAGTTAAATTTATATTAACATTTTGTACAATTTAAAGTTTGAAATGTATTTTATTTATATAAGAAATATGCAAAGTAAAATTCACTGAATCACTCATCCACTACGTCTCAAAAACTACTAAACGTATGAACATCCTATTTAGAATAGCTGATCATCTAATGATGTAGATGTGTAATAAGAATGGGGATGCCATAGGTCTTAGATTATTATAGTTATAAAAGAAATCAGTATTATTTTATTATGCACATAAATGGTTGATATTGGCTAATCATCCGAGGTCGGCAGTAGCATTAATTCATTATCAGAGGGTTATGTTTTTTATAATAAACAATACATTGGGTGAGATGGCTTACAGCCTAGTGTAAGGGCTGCATCCGAATTGCATGCCAAAAAAAAAAAAATGTCCAAATTGCATGCCGTCTCTTGTAGGGGTTTGTCCGAATTGCGTGCCATCTCTTGGAGTAGTCTGTCCGAATTGCATGCCATCTCTTGGAGGGGTCTGTCCGAATTGCATGCCATCTCTTAGAGGGATTTGTCCGGATTGCATGCCGTACACCACACGTTTATTTACTATGCACTTAAACAACTTAAACTTTTTTTTGGACAAAAAATGCATGTATAGAAACGCTTTTTATGTATGGTTGTTACAACTGTTTAGTGATTAGTTTCTGGATTGAAATATTTTTATATCCGTATAAATATTTTCCCAAACAGTATATCTATATTGGAGTAATGTAGTGTATTGTGGTCTCGGTATGTTTCACAGACATACATATATCGTATCGGTCACTTAAGTGTTTGTAGCTGTCAAATGTTCAATATTGATCTGAAATAATATTAAGATAAGAAAGGTATAGAGCTACGCCACTACGACCATAAAATATAATAGAAATAATAATAATTTATATATATAATTTAGATCAAAAGGAGATATCACCTGTGTGTTTTTCTGTATCTTATAATATTAGTACGTCTTGGAACGTTAACGAAGTGTGTTAACTGTAGTGTGATCATGGAACATATGTTGAGTGAAAAAAACAAAAAACTTTATGTAATTGATGATTTTAAATTTTATTTTCAAAAGTTATTGTGCAATGATATTGAAAGGTGGGCTTGTTGTAAACGTTCGTGTACGTCTTACATAAAATTATCGTATATAAACAGTGAATATAAAGTTATATTCCGCAAGATAGATCATAATCACAATAAAGATGACGAGCAAAAATTAAATAGACAACGGGTATGTAATAATTTAAAACGCAAGGCTGTAGATGATCCTTTTGAAAAACCAAGTAAAATACTGCATCGTGAGCTATTAAAGGGAGATATTAGTA
>NW_019104361.1:60553-69261 GCF_001856785.1 Myzus persicae
TTTTTTTTTATAAAGTTTATTAAGGCTTCAACAACAAAGATTTTTAGCCTACAATTGTTTAAAGAGTAACAAGGGAGAGCGATTTTACATATAATACATTTGGTACATTTAACATAAAAGGGTATTTACAATGGGTGGTTTGATTTTATGTTAGTGAACAATAAATTGATTGCGGCCGTGTTCTCGTCATTGAAGGCTTGGTGAAGTGAAACAGGATTCTGGAATATCTTGCGAGCTTCGGTGAATTTGGGGCAGGTGATGACAATGTGTTCTATTGTTAAATCTTCGTTGCAGGTATCTCATATTGGTGCAACAAATGTTTTTATAGTTGGTTTAAATACAGATTTGGACGAAATTACACATTTAAACTAAAAATCATAGTCTTGGTTATTTTGATGAAATTTAAAATTATTAATTGTGAGTACGTGAAACTTTTAGAGAAGGTATATTACTAAATTAGCAATATGAAAAGAGATAGATCTAGAATAGAATATAGAAAAACCAACAAAAAATTGGAAATTATCCCACGGTTGTTAATTGTTTCAGTTTATTTAACACAAGTCGCAAACTTTATGAACG
Organism: Myzus persicae; assembly: GCF_001856785.1. Classification (NCBI taxonomy): domain Eukaryota; kingdom Metazoa; phylum Arthropoda; class Insecta; order Hemiptera; family Aphididae; genus Myzus; species Myzus persicae. The sequence goes on from NW_019104361.1 coordinate 61,133, forward strand.
GTATGTACAATATAATGTCTGTGTGATAAAATTAAAATTAACAATACATTATTTATTTAATTGCAATAATGTAGGTAATGACTATAGTATAAAATATAAAATATATTATGCCTAATATATAACAGGAGAATAGGAAGACATTTTTATAATTTCAAAAATTAAAATATTTTATTAATATAATATAAATGTCAAATACTATTCACTCAATCACTCATCGCTTATTCTCAAAAACTAGCAGACGTTTAAATTTTAAATTTTTTAATAGTGGATTCTTTAATGATCTAGATAAGAAATAAGAATGGATGCCATAGGTTATAAAATTCTAATTGTTATACCCAAAATGAATAAGTATTATTATTTTTTTTTTTTTGTACATTGTTATGAAACTGTCGTGGTTTCAATCACAAATAAATAAACGCTCGATTAAATATTAATTATATAGATTTTATTATGAAAATATAATATTCAGGGGTTCACAACAACATAAATGGTTTCTAATAGTAAACCCTGAACTAATAAAATAATATCTTAAAACAATTAGACTCAAAAACATATAGATTAAAAAAAAAAATTCAGAGATTGTCCTTAGAGGTATCAGGAAAGTTTAAAGAGTAGGTTAAACCATTTTCGAAAAAATATATTTTATAGACACTTTATATTATAATATTCAACGTCAAACACATGATTGTTTGTAAAAAAAGAATATGGTGTAGCAGGATGTTACTATTTTTGTTGTTTATATTGTATACACCAGTGTTTCCCAAATTTTTTTCAATGGTAATCCATAAATATCATATTTATTGGGTGCGCGAGACCAACTACTAGAAAAATAACCAAGTATACCATAAATTAATACTATTAAATATAAATTTACTATAATCAATTTTATCATTCTCACCGATAAAATAACAAATATTCCATACTCGTAATAAAATAATATGAAGATTACCAAAAATATGGCATACATTCTACAATACTAGATGAACTTCACATTATTATTATACAATATAGAAGTATTAATTTACGGCTAAAAATAACAGTAATTGTAACCGCGAGTCGCGACCTACTGTTAATTGGGTCACGACCCATGGTTTGGGAAAAGCTGGTATACATGAAAAAAAATAAATGCAAAAACTTAAATGCCGAGAGGGATTTAGCATTACTTGTACATCAGACGGTTATATTATTTTATAATAAATAATGCATTTTGTAAGATAGCTTAATGCCTAGTAAAATTTCTTCTACCTACTCGTATTTGTATGATAAACATTTTAAACATCAAGTAGTTAGAGCAACAAGAACAGGTTAGGTTAGATTATCTGTCTTGGTAAAAAATAACGGTAATCTTTATTAAAATCACGAAATTTATAAATTATTTTAAAACTAATAAACATTTTTATTTATTTCCAGTTTATCGAGGTACGTAATTAGTTTATTTGTATAAAGATATTTGCCTGAAAGAAGTGATTATTTTTACAGTATTTTCCATTGTGATGAGTATAGGCGGAAATAAATTAAATATTCAGTGAAGTGACATTTTTAAAACCAGTTAGAAGAACTACGATCCTTCAAAACTAAAAATCAGTCAATTTTTGGGTTGGAAAATGGAATACTTATGGATGTTACATAGAAAATTTCCAAAAATTGTTATAAAATATTCTTAATACTGTTCATAGGATTAATTAAACTTGAAGTTGTAAATGATCCAAATCACAAATATTTTATAGCTTATTTGTTTTATACTTGGATAAAAGTATTTAATTCATATAATATGTAAGAAAAATACCACTAACGAAATCATTTATATAAAAAACTACGAACTTGAAATTTGAAATAATGATTCCTCTAATGATCTAGATAAACAATGAGAATGGATTATCGAATATACAAATTTAAAGAGGTGGTCAGGGATCTTGAAAATGAAGGTGGAAAATGAAACTTCTTTTGGTTTATAAATAGTTGCCATTGATTGCAGACTATAATAGTAATAGTATAAAGTAGTATTATTTTATTTTATACATAAATTGTTGCTATTTAATACATACTGGGACAGATGAGGTAAAAGCATATAGCAAATTGTCAGGTTTATTTACAAGAACAAGTAATTCCTTAAACATAATATTAATTGTCGATGATAACTGATAAGCGGTCACGTGTCAGGCATTATAATTATAGAATATTCTCTTTGATGACTTTTTTCTGTCATGATACACGGTAATGTTAATATTTATAAAAATTGGATTATCAAAAAAATATTTTACAATTTATTCCTGATTACAATTTGTATTTTATTCCAGATTATTTTGGTATGTAAATAGCTTTATTTTGTAAAAATGTACAGTCTTATGGTTTTTATTCTAAAAAAGTTTTCAATAATGACAAAAATAGGTAGAAATCCACTAGGCGTTTATTGCCCCACACAGTTAAGAAGCAGCTTATTTTTTGGGAAGCTAATGAAATACTTATGGTTATTTCATAGATTATTCCCGAAAATATTGAAAAATTCAGGAATTTAGTTAATTATTAAAGTATTTTTCAAAATATTTTCATATGTTTAATTAAACTTTTAGTTTTAAATGATTCGAGTTAGAAAAATAAAATTCCATAATATATTATTACAGGACAATTCTAAAAATGTTTTTGTTTGTTCAATCTATATATTCAAACGAAAGCCTGCTACAAAAATTCATAATCAACGCGGAGCTGAACTTTATATTGTTATCGACTTGAAATTTCGAGGATAGATTAATACTTTAATTTTACAGCTCTAAGAAAGGATTTTTCAAAATCTTGATTTTAAGAGATTGAAATCGGCTAAAATAAATTTTTACTTGTAAATTGTATATCTATACACATATTGTACGGTACGGCAGCCCGCGGTTTCCCGGCTAAATGCAACCGACCTGTTTTGTACGTCTAATTATGTGTTTGATCGGAGTGTTGAAGTGAATTGTTCCCTGAACTAAAATTCGACTATATATGTATCTATACATATATATATATTTATAAATACATTTTTCTTTGGTAACGGCCACGGTTATCTACACATGTAACTAGCGCTATACTGTAGTCTCAGATCATATACTATGGATGGAGCCATGTGTAACGGCGCGGTCACAACGGACCGGCGTCCGGAATCATAAAACTTCAGTTTTCGCTATTAGATATTTCTATTTTCTATAGGTATTTATTTATCATGCTTTGGGGCAGCAAGAATCACGGGTGCGACAGTCGGTCTTATAAGACGAACTGTCGCAGTGAGAGCTCGGCACGGCCGTCAGTTGCCAGGCCGTACAGTACATTATAAGGAAAGTGTGTGTATGGGGAGAAACGGACGGTGACAACCCGTCGTATGGACGGGATCAGTATACCACGGCGCGTGACTCCCAGGAAGCGGCTACTGTGGTATACTAGATCCGGGTTTCGACACAATTTGATTAAGAAGTCGTAGGGGGGAAGGAAGGGGAATACAGTTTATTGGTCCTCGATCGATAGAGTCGGCGGAGGCGGTGCTTGCTGTCGGGACGGCGGTTCTGTGGCTGATTCACCGTGCACGATGCCGCGGGCTGCTTCCTGCGACCTGGTCTTCTGGGCGTATTCAAGTTTAGTCTGTGGGGCTCTTAGTGCCGATTGCATGCCGTGGTTGGTGATTGGGGTAGCTATGTGGCGGCGATCTCTAATGATGCGGATTTGATTTGCGGCAGGCGTTCGTCAGTTTTGGCTGTTCAGTTGGTCGTTGGTTCTAGCTGTTTGCTGGTCGTCGGTATTCTGTAGCGATCATGTGAGATTGTCGGGTCTTCTGGTCTTCGTTTCTTCTGTTCTTTAAAGGGTTGAAGGTTTTTAGATTGAAGGAAGACTGGTGAGGTGAGGTGAAAACGACTGGTATATACGTATATTGTGTCTCGTACAGTCGTACCTACTAGTAAACCCTGTGTTGCCGCCGTTGCTGTTGTGTTTACATTCTGTGCGGGATGTAGTGTTGTCTGCATGGTTTTGGGGCTATGGGTATGGGGATAATGTTATTTGACACGTCTCGGTCTCCCCTACATGTAGCCCTTGTTGTTAATGGTGTAGAATAACTTTGCGGCAATGTTATGAGTGCGCAAAGTTATTCTAACGGGTTGTGCCGTCATGCTGTGCTACGTTCGGTGGTCCTGAAAAGGACTGTTTTATGCTGTACGGCGGTGTACTGTTACACATGCCAAGATGTATTAAAACACATATAAACGACGAGTCTCTGATATTGATGTTTGATGTGCACAAGCGCAAGGAATAACCATGGCACATTTATCAATCAGCGATCAACAACTAAATATAGCCTCGCGCATGCGCAAATCAAACATCAATGTCAGACTCTGTGGTTAATGTGCTTCAAATTGTTTACAAGGCCGATATGTGAATGGCTCCATCCACTGAATATGATCTAAGACTGTGCTGAAAAACAGATCGACCAAGGGTGGTGGCCACGACGTGAACTACAGCGCTAGTTGTTTCTGGCCCTACTTTCCTGTGTAGAACATACGTCGTTTTCTACTTTTTTGTTAATTGTTCAAAAATAATTGATTTTACGGACAAAGTGCTCACTACTTAAATTGTAGCCTGTGATTTTTTTTATAAAGTTATCACTTATCATATTTTCATTTTACTGTTTTTATCAGAAAATAATATTTTTAGTACAAAAGTAAAAAACCACCATAAATAATTATATGATTATATCTTTAATCGTGATTGTTTCATTATACTATTTGTGTATTATTTAAAATGTGTAATATTGTATTTAAACAATTGTGCTAAGGACGTTATTGTAATATAAGTTTTCTATTTTTTTAATAGAACAAAAATTAGGTATTTAAGGATTATATCCAGTGTTTACCCAAAATAATAATATAAAATAATGTTTTTTTTTATTGGTTTAGTGGTTTTTATTTAACTTAATATTAGATTATTTTGGAAATAAATAAATTTGAGTCTTTGATACAAATAGTTTTATAAGTTCCTAATTGAACTGATGGCAGTAACAAAACCTACACTTCTGAACATTCCTTAAAAATTGAAAATACGGACAAGCAATCCATTAAACAATGAAAGTTAATATGAATAAAACTACATAACTTTTATACACCAGTCACCAGTATAATATGTAGTACAATAATTTTATTCTTCAAAACATAAATAAGATATTTCAAGTATTTAATAACTTCTTTGACTAAACATTCAATTGTCTTAAATGTCATCAGCAACCAAAAATATCATTGGTGTGTTTTTACTTTTCATTGTGTGTTTGTAATTGTAATTGTTTAATATTGTACAGATTAATGGAGAGAAATAATTACTAGGCACACTTTTAATAAGTACGCTATAATACTATCGTATTTAATTCAAAATTAAATAGTGTTTAGTGTTATATCTTAATTTGTAATTCATGTGTAATATTATGTAAAATCAATCATTATTAAGTTGATAGTTGTTAATAAACAGTATAAAACTATAAACTATAAAGTAGGTAAGCTCTATGGCCTATAATCTATGGTATTATTTAACACTTCATCAGGTGTTATTATTTTTATTTTACTTTTCCCATTGGCTATTGTGACTGTGGATTTTTGCTAATTGTGTTTTAATTTATTAAATAATATGTATGATAATTATGAATTATGTCTAAACAAAATTTCGAAAGTGGTGCTTCAAAAAGAAAAAAAAATTTTACCAAGATTTGTGCCAACGATAAAACTCAAAAGAAGTTAAATTTGTTTATTTACAATATATAGGCGCTAAGTATATGTAGGCCTCATAAATATATCCTGGTAAGAAAAAGTACCTATCTGGCCATCACTAATTAGTGTACAATATACGATAAAGCAAATTTACGTTTAGCAGAACCAATTTCGTGTCGTTAACTTATTGAATATTTCGTACCAAGTTTTAGGTGCCTCGTGCCTACTTTTGCATTCAACATAATATTATGTTGTCGTATTATGGTTGATATCATTATTCGATTACATTAATATTACAATAACACCACACTATATTACAATAGGTATAAAATAAACATTTACACAGTATATAAGGACAAATCGGAGACTGATGAGAAAGACGATACGCGATTGATGACTGAGCGGGACGGAATTGGACCGGCCGAATACTAAACAATCTAATATCATTAATTAATAATAATATATACAAATACTTCAAATTACAAAAATACAGACGTGAGTAGCCGCACAGCACAGGGTCGAACAAAATAACAATTTTTGTATTTGTAATTTTGAATCAATAAGTTTAGTAATGATATAAAATATAAATAATAAATAGAATATTATTCGTATTACCTATTATTTGTTACACTCGGAATTTTTATCAATAAATTCGAACATAATATTTTCTTCGTATAAAAATACTAGAACAATAAATAATATAATTAACTTTATAAAATTCAAAGAGACCGATATTAGTTTCAAATTTTAATCGGTTTTTTTAACGTCTTAAGGGTTTCGATTACGGATTTTACTGGTGTTTTAAAGCTTTTGGTTTCAGTTCCTGTTCAAAAATGAAAAAACTACGGTTTTACCGGTTTTCCAAAAACCGGTTAAACCAGTTTCGATCCCTGCAGTTAGTGCACATTTCACAGTTGAATGAATCGAAAAATGAATGAAAAAATGTATAACGGTACATTACTTACTAAAACAGTCCTTCTCGGAACTACACAATATCGACCAATCAGAACACGCCATATAAGACACTACAGTAGTCAGAGCTAGTTTTTACAAAATATAAGTGCTTTCAACTACGACTACGACTTGACAAATAATGCCATGGACAGGGAAGATCAGGATGAATATAATGAGACCCTCCCCTTGGCTATAGCCAAAAAACCTAGTTAACAGGACACAAATACGTATCAACGGGAAGCACAAATATTACGGTGACACACACAATAGTTTACTAGTCGGTACGGCGCACGGGTTATATACCGGTCGTTTTCCGATCACGAAATCAAGCTTCTTCAATCAACACAACTTCTTCTGCCGGAACAAAACCTCAACCAGTACGAAGAAAAGAAGAACAGAAAAAACACCGAACCAGCAATCCTCGTACGGACCGTGAGCAACCCATCGGGCATCGCCACACTTACTCCGTACGAGTCAACGCTGCAAACAACGAGCCAGATCAAATTACCGGGCGATCCACATTTCTTGCACGGAGCGCAAGCACACACACACAGCCGTCCCACTCAAATCACCCTTAGCCGCTTTTGAGAGCCTGCCTTCCCGGGTCAGATTCACGGTAGCAATCGCTTCATAGCTAGATACTACCCGTGGTCGGCCCTGTAGCCTGTTTGTACACTTCATATATATGTATCCCTTAAATTGTGGATAGGACAGAGCTTCCAGCTTGTCGTGACAAAACGCCGTATCTGGCAGCCCGCTCTCAAGCCTGGCTGCCGTGTGAGCGTAACCATTCCCATATACTGTAATATAATATTAAATATTCATATGAAAATAAATATAAGAAGTGATACTAGTAACCAGAGCGTTGTCTTTCACTTTTAACGAAACATCCAAGAGGTTAATGTTTCAAATGTACAGTGAGTTTTTTGATAAGTGTTTGATCATCATGGTTAGTTCTAAGCAATGCACGCTTAATATTTTAAGCAGTTTAGGTAAAAGTTTTGATGGAATATTTATTGTTTTTAAAAACGCCAGCAAATAGACTTACCGTACTTAACCTAACTTAAGTCGCAGAAGTCTGAATGCTTCAAGTCAAAAATGTACAAGAATACTTATTTTGACGGACAAAATGGTCAGGTTGTGGGTAGCAGAAAAAACGCTGGCCACCAAGCAGTGAAATATGCGTTTAGGTTAAGAATTTTGCAAGTTTATTTTTCCGTGCAACTTTCTTAATTTTTTGAATAAATTAGTACTTTTTTATTTTTTTATTGAAATTGGAAAATCGGACATATCAGGTTTGAGCATGCAACCAATAGAATTTTCGCACATTGAATACCAAGGTGTCTGATTTGCAATTTTAGCCGCTCATCGGCTTTTCCACATTTAAAATAAAAAATTAAACATATTATTTAGATGGAGTATGCAAATAGCGGGGTACCTGATAATATACTGCTCACATTA
>NW_019104362.1:0-67675 GCF_001856785.1 Myzus persicae
CGTACCCTTACATAATATTCGCATTTGGCCGTAGCCTTACAATGGTATCATAACAGGAGGGGCTCAATATATTTAGTCAGCATATTCTATATATTATGTTTATAAGGTATATAATAATATATATGTACATGTATATATGTAGGCTATACGTATATAGGTGACAAAGTATAAGTGACGATGTCACCATCGTTACAGTAAGTTTATCGAATTTTGATGTGTACAACACTTTGAGCTTTACTATAGAATTTTAGCATACAGTTTTTTCTTGCTTATTCGGTATTCGACATGAAACAAATATATTTCTCATACAATTAGCTAATGTGAAGTAGCCCAAACTTTTAAATCATTTATGTAGATGACAAATATAATGTTTACTTAGCATACAACTTTAAAAAAACATTTCAATCTATTTAATAACCTATTATCGCTTTTTAATATACATATACAACTTAATTGTATTCATATATAGTAAATATATTATATATTGACATATTTATATTTTGCTAAATATTAATTTAGTTATTCTATTAAAGAAATTACGTAATACAAGAGTCTGGTATTTAAATTTATATTAATTTATTAACAGTTTCGATCATCAATTTTTATTTTAGATTTTGACGGAATAAATAAACAAATGACTATAAGTTTTTTTTTTATGCTCAAAAAGCGGGTAAGTGGATGTCGCTCTGCTGTACATTAGGTATCTAGGAGGTCGCTGTAGTTGATGGTATTAAATTTGAATTCAATGGTATCATCTCATTGTATACGAAAAACGATTCTGGGCGGAGACGATGTGCAGTTTAGGATATTTTTTATTGTTATTACTTATTAACTGTATGGTAACCGGTAAGTTGAATTAATATTATTCTTAAATTATCAGTGATGCTGGAAAAATATACCTATGTAAAATTGGGCTATTTTGGAACCGAATTACAACAAAATGATAAACGTTATTCTTTGGGTTAATATGCAATTTTGTCCAAATTTGAACTTAAAATGTCTATAAAAAATAACTGTATTTATATATTTCTTAGATTTTTTAGTTGCGGAAAACCTGCTTAAGTAGAACCTTGTTTTAAATTTTCAATCCTTAGCTATAAAAATTGAAAATTGTATACATTTTTAACTACAAAATCATTTTCAATTTGATAAATATTTTCAACATTTGAACTTTACATGCTTATTAATTAAAATCATGAATATGTATTTTTAATATTTTTTAACTACTAGTGTAACAAGTTGTCACGAGTCTTGTATTGAATTTTCATGCTTTTCGACCCAACCAATATAATATTATTGACATTAATAGAAAAAAAATGAAAATTGGAAATGTCCGTCAACAGCGTAAAACTAGTCAAAATATTTTGAAACATATATCAAGTATATGAATTGATAAAATAAACATATGGTGTAAATTTGATGTATCTACAGTAATTTGTTTTTGAATTACAACAAAATAATAAAATTACACCATGAGAAATAGAGTGAATATCCAAGGTTTCCAATAATATCAACTTTAAACGCTCATAAAAATTTAATTTGACTTTCTGATAGAAATTTTTTTTTAATAAAGGTAGACAAACTCATAAGGAATCTTGTATTACATTTTTCAATCTTAGACAAAAATAGAAAAAATTTTATGAATGTCAAACTAAATATAATTTGCTAATTTTCGAGATTTTTCCGAATTTTGTCGGAATTCTAAGTTTAAATGCTTATACGAATTTATTGTGGATTTGAGCTCAAGTAAAAACCAAAATTTATTTTTTCGAAAACTAGTTTTGAGTAAAAATTCCCATTTTCCTTAATTTTTTTTTGGTTTTCCCTGTTGCTTTTGAAAACTATTGGGAATTTTAAATTTTGACCTCCCGAATGCAGCAACTAGATTCACTTTCCTACCAGAAATGTTGTTGTTGAAGAAAATCGAAGCACTTTTACTGCAAGAAACTGTGATAACAGATACAAAAATAAAATAAATAATAAAATAAATATAAAAACACACATCATTGTAAAATCAATACATTTATCGCTCCACTCAGGATCTAAAATTAAAACATCTAGTATCGTAACTTAATAAATGTGGAGAAAAAAATCATAAACATAATGCAATTTTAACGTAAAAACTATTTTTAAGAATGTTATTGATTTTCTTCGTTTGTTGCATTTCAATATAAATACTTAACATGTTTACAAATGTTTATATTTACATTTTCTTTATAATCATAATCGAGTATATTATATTAATCAATTTACACTTGAAACAGTTTCGTTTCCGAGCCATCGCAAAATGTAATGTATATCATAAATATATACAGCATTGATAACTTTGTTGTTTTAATAAACAAAATCAGCCGCAGTCAGTCTTTTAGCTAGTACCACCTGTTGACTGAAATAGGAATATATTCTTAAAAACTAGAAAATCGTATTATAAAATAGATAGTCATTAACTTTTGTGTACATAAAAGAATACACAAATACACAATGTACACACTTGTGAATATAAATATAATAATACATTTTTTAACTTATTTTAAGTATATAATAAAAAAACATTGACCATTTTATAGAGTCTTATAATCAGCAATTTCTGTTAAATAGAAATAGGTACGAGCAAACTGGTGATGCTTTTAGACTCCCTGCGACATGCATAATTATTCATTGGATTTTTATTTATTTAAAGTAAACATGATGCAGTGAAAAATAATAGATTCACGTAAAACAAACAATGGGAATACTTAATAACAACAAAAATTCAAAATATTTTCTATGTTGTATTCAAATATTAATACCAAAACTTTTACATCTAACAGAGTCCATTATACTATTATTAGATTATATTGATAAATTAATTAATATTTTTAAATGCTTGAAAAATACTGTTTATGTTAAATTGAATTTGAATAATAAGGAATATTGTTGTCTTAAACAATAATGTTAACAGTTGCCTTAAGTTAATTTTATAAAATCCACACAGCTCAAAATGGAAATTAGCATGTAATCTCCGTAATGAAAAAAAAGCAATCTGAAATGCAATAATACAATGATTATTGATTAGTTGGTTATCGGTTGGTTCATAATGTTCACTAATAAAGTTTAATATATCAATTTACCTTTCGGCGAAGTGTGGGATTAGCTGTTATGGATAGTCTATTTAAAATCAAAGTTGTCCGCCTCACCTATAAATAATGGAAAAAAGCTAGATTATCAAATCGACATTTTTACATAATACACAAAAGTCTTCCAAATACCAATATTAAATTAAATATGTATGCTTATGAAGATATAAAAATTAGAATAATAATTTACCTCTTTTTCGGTGGTCTGGCAAAGGTAATACAACATGGCGATGTCGAACAGTCTCATCAATACGTCAAGAATCGGGAAAAAACGGTGTACATCGACTTTAACAAACATGCCTTTAAATAGAACATAGTGATATAACATATAGATGATAGACGACAGATATCCCATTATAATATTAATAAGCACTGGTGCTCCGACAATGGATCTGTTTATGGCATTCAGGCTATCCAAAGTACTAGTATACATAGTGAACAATTTGCCAATGGGAATGATACCCTTCGATATTTCGTCGTTTAGTTTGTACACGATTATTTGGACGAAAGTTATTAAAAACATGTACTCGTAAAACATCCAACGGTTATATACAAAAGTGAACCACCATAAAACCTAAAATAATAGTATGATTACCAAGTCGTGGTTATTAACAGTGAATACAGTAGTCGTCATGGTTTCAAACAAATTATGTGAAGCATAAAATCTAATGCTTTGTAACAAATACATACTCACCCTATTTTTTTTTTTTTAGTTTATCAATCCGAAGATTGGCTTTACTCACCCAATTGAAAATTGGAAAATTGGGGATGATGATAAAACCTATTGCTGATATGATATACATCATACAATGCACTAGTAAACCAACGATGCATATCCAAAATATTTTCGTTTTTAGAATAACTTCACTGTTAAACTGTTTGAATACATCAAGTGTGTCCATACATTTCTCCAATATATTTGATAATTTATTATCGAAAAAAAATCGCCATGTAATGGAGAAGAGTGGTCCCAATAACTTAAATTCAACACTGGCAATCAATACAATTGAAATAGGCTCCAAAATGTTCAATATATTATTCATCGCCTGAGAATGGTTATAAAAAATATTATTATGATTACAACAATAATTATTATTATTTTAATGTTCTAGTATAGGTATAATTTGAAAATCTAATTTTAAATTTCAGTGAATATTATTAAAATATTATGTATTTTAATAATACACAAATTGTATTATAATATTATTATAATATTCATATACGATGTTATTTTAATATTTTACTTTTTGTCCGCAACCCTGAGACCCACTTTAGATGTATAAATATACATTGCATTGTACTACACTGAAAGGTTAGAAAATACTTTATAAATATTAGTATTTTCATTTTTGAATTTCTGACTCGCAGTTCATGAATTGTGATTTATCCTTTATTTCGTACTTAACATATTTTATTGTATACTTATAATAACACTTAATATATTAAAATACTAATAAGTCATAAGTATATAAGTCATCTTAATTATGAATAAATAAATAACAATTATTATATAAAGATAAATAAAACTTTATCAATGTTTGTCTTATTGTTTATAGTTATATATAAATATAAATAGGTACTTAAAAAGCGTACTATAAATTCAAATATAATTATTTCTATTTTATACCCATTTATTTCCATTATATATATTGATTAGAAATATAAAGGTTAAGACAAATCGCCAAGCATAACTCATCACCATCCATTGTCTTTTGATAAATTGTACACTACCGTTACCGGTTAAAATAAAACACCAATTAAAAATTGTTGGCAAATAAATAATGTCCATTATATTGTATCAATTAAAAATATGATTAAATATAAATTTACCAACTGATGGCACGTATTATTATAACACTTGTAAGCTTTGTTAATACTGAGGCAATAGCTTTTTAATTTTTTATAACTAATAGAAGTCAAAAAAATATTTTTCATTGAATAAATAGGTACTTAATGTGAAGTGGGTTTGTACAATTATTCAAACATTTATATAAAACCAATACATTTACTTTAAAACATTTTTATCTATTTACTAATCTAGCTGCATCTAATAGAACCTATATTTATTGTATATAGTAATGGAGTAGTACGGTTAATGAAAATAGATATTACGATGGTCAGATACTTGTAATATTTATTAAATTATGAACTATCACAAACATAGGTACATTTATATTTTTACTATTGTTATTCCTACTTAAAATATTTACCATTCACTTCAAAGTTCAAATAAAAGTAAAATGCTTTCATTTAATTGATTTAATATTTAGTATTACAATATGCTTGTACACAATAAAGACCACCATGGATATAGTTAAGGGAAGAGGTTTTATTAAAAAAAAATATGAAATTTGTTATAGTTTTTATTTCTAATTCATAATACAATAATAATTGCATTTTAATCGAATGGTATTTTTCTATATTAGTCCTATTTTTTTCCATTACATACATTGATAAGAAGATATATAGATGTTGAGGCAAATCGCCAAGTATAACTCAGCATTCATGTTCTTTTGATCAATTCCACACTATTGTTACCCTTTAAATGTTAAAATAAAACGTCAATTTATTTTTAACTATTATTTTAAATTCAACAATCTATGCATATTTTGTATAGTAGGCTTAAACAATCCTCGAAAAAACAATGCGTCTTTCCAGTACATTTTTTTTTTTCATAAGGAGAAATATATGAGTAGTTTCTATTAAATTTTCAAATCTTAGATATAAAAAGAAATTTTTTATGAATTTCTAAAGAAATACAATTTCCTAACCTATATTTTTTAAAGATGTGTGATTTTGAAGAATTTGATCAAAATTCTAACTTAAAACACTTATATAAAAATATTCAGATTACGTATTTTTGATATTATGAATTGATATAATAATTTATAAACACATTATGAGGAACCTTGTATTAAGTTTTCTTGTATTCACTTTTTGACCATACTTGAAAAAAAAATTAAAATATTTTTAAAATATGTACTGATCATAATTGTATCATGTACAAAAAATGATAATATACAAACATTTGTTAAAAATATCAAGTATCTATGGTTTTATTCGTTTTAAGTTACTCTAAAAAATCGAGTGTGGTGAAAAAATATCCGTTTTTTCATAATTTTTTTTCTGATTATGATTTTGAAAAATACTGAGAATTTTCAGTTTCGAACGTTCAAAAATACCAATCAAATGTCCTATTTACCACCGAAAAATACTGCCCCGAGGCATAGCGGTAATAACTCATATCTAAGGTCTAAAAATAACGGACTTATACCACTTTACAACATAAGTTAAAACAGAGCTGGTCAAATCGAATTTGAATAATAGTCATTAGCTTATAGATTGTACGAGGGTAAGGCGTCGTAGGTGTAAGTGCTCGTTTCACTCCATTCGGCTCATACCTACGACAATTAATAATAATTACAAATTTCAAATATTAGATTTTGAATAAGTACATACAACGTCCAAAAAATAAAAACAACCCCGAGATGGCGACCATTCTTGGCGAATCGTCCTATACTGTGTAAAATAGTTTGGTCCATAGGCGTAATTTTAGGGGTGTTAGGGGGTGCTGAACACCCCCAAATTTTTAGTAGCATCATCAAATTTTTACTGGTCATAATATTATATTCATAATATTATATCATGGGCATTATAAAAAATGTACTACTCTGACATCATTTTCATAATAATAAATAACAATAATATATTATATAATAATAATAACACATACATATTTTATATTATAGCCTATAGGTATTTGTTTATATTAAAGCCCCTCAACAATTTAATTTTTGAGGAATAGTGTTTAGACAATTATTTCGTTCCTTGCGGTAACTGCTCGTCTTTGTGTTTAATACCTAAATTATCATTATTGTGTAATATACTCCACACCAATCACCATCATACATATTATACTATATCATGCACGTCTTATGTAGTCAAAACATTCAAAATCAATCTATGTACTTGAAATAGCTATACGGCTGACAAAATAGTAAGTAGGTACTTACAGTTTCCAATGATCCAATTAAAAATGTAATGTAATGTTTGAGCGCATAAACGATATATTATAATTTATGAATTTGCATTGATCGGAGCATTTTTCAATTTTAGCAAATTCATGACAAGAATAAATTATTAAAGATGTTGAATATATGATCTGAACGGTGCAAGCTAAACTTTTTTATCAAATCAACATTTTTAAAATTTTTTAAATTGAACCATTTAACCTTCATTTTTTTAGTCGATAAAATAGTTTTAATAAAAATGTATATAGTTTATAGGTCCTTTAAAAGGTTAGTCTGATGATGGAGTAAAAATGAAGGGTCGCTTTAGTCGAAATAAATTTAGCATACTCCTATATTTCACCCAAATTTTGCCGATAGGTTAGATTTTAGTATTAATCAATATAATATTTCTATGATAAATCATATTTTTAACTATAAGAGTGCCCATATTTATAATAAGTAGGTACTTGGGTACAGTGTGAGTATTTATTTATTTTTTTTTTTTTTATGGTGAGGATAACATATTATTTTAAGTTTGGGAGCACATAACGATACGTTTTAGGTAACGCAGTATATGTACACTGTACAGTCTATAATTTATTAACCTATAATAAATACCTATTTGTTGGGTATTATCAATTATTTTATAATATATACCTACTTATTTTCCTACTTATTTTCTTAATATTATACAATAATAAACATTTAAATTTTAATAAGAGCTAAACTTAAAATATACCAAATATGTTCAAATCATTAGATAATATTATTTATTCAACGATAAATAAACAGATGGATAGAATTATGGAAGCGTTTAAGGCAACTTTGATAATAATATTTGAAACTGAAGAAGTAAAATAATGTGGTTTTTTAATATTTAGTTCTAAAACTTGCCAAGAGATGGCAGCATATAACATCTCCTATAGTAGAAGTAATCATCCAAAATCATAATAATATTAAACTCATATCATAGTTTATAACAGTACTGTATAAAACAACAACGACTTATGCCTTATCCATATTTAACTATCTTATAACGAAACGGATAGAATGTCGTGAAAGTTATTAACAAGAGTACCTTACTTAGGGTACCTAAATAACTAGTTTCGATTAAAGCATCAAATCTTTAACGTTAACAAAAGGAAATATTGAATTTAAAACTTATTTACACAAATATGTTACATTATTATTATACAATACATCGAAAGATTTAAATAAAATACAGATAATTAAAAATAAAATTATAACAATATTATACAACTTATTAACTAATAAATGTTAAGTACTACATAATTACGCATGTCTTTTAAGAAGCCTGCAAATGTGTCCTTATTCAGGAGTAATATTTAGGCAATGTACAGTTTCGTTGCCACAGGCCTTAGCATTTTGTGTTAGTTGTCAATGATGATTAGTGTGAGTGTGATGGTATGCAGTTCTACGTACGCATTACATACGTACACGTGTAATCAGCAACACTGACTAAAAATAAAAAGCAAGAATTTTCGCTCAAAACACACTCTATAGAAAAAAAACTCTCAAGCATCGTAGAGAAGTCTGATTTAATTAAAGTTTTTTTCGTTAAAAACAGGATAGATTTCTCACTGGAGCGCATTGGACAAACATAATGAAAATCACAAAAGTTTATGAAAATTAGTCATACGCAAAATCGCATTATATGGTTTGGTAAGAGAATTTTGGAAAACCAAGTCAAATGCATCCCGTAAAAAGTATTTTTTTTTCCAAAAAAAAAATTATCGAAATCAGATCACTCTACAAGACTTGGGAGTTTTTCCTATTAAGCATGTTTTGGAGAGGTTAATAAGTTTCATATTATATTTCTTCTTTAAGTTATAACTTTATCAAACATTAATTATAAAATATCAATCAGTCAATCAGTCATACGACCTGTTTAATCAGGTCATACACTGGTCCATTGACGAAGCAAATATTATGCCAAATATTACAGTGATGACTTCAGATTTAAAACTGTGTTCGGCGTCCTCCCACAATTATATATAATTTCGACGGAGCCTAAAAGTCCGACAAAACTCGACGTAACCGCAACATCTGTTTGGATCTGGGAAGATGCAGTGCTGCGATAGACATGTGGTCACAGTTTAACATATAGACGTCGTTCGTTATGGTACCAGACGAAGAAAATAGTCCACAAGAGCTGTATGCTAATTGCTAGATCATATTTATAACATAACTCTTCTAGTCTTCTGGTCCCAAACCATCTGCAAAGTTTAACGCTAATAATAAAATATATGAAATATATAAAATTCAAAACGTTGTAGGTTTAAACAAACAAAATTAGCCGTAGTCTTCCAGCTAGTAAGAGCTGTTACCTAAAATAAGAATATAATCTTCACAAAACACAAAATCACAATATAAAATATATAATATATATTCCCTAACCTCTGAGCATATAAAATAATACGAAAACACACAATTTACACACTTGTGAATATAAATATAATAATGCAATTTTTTAACTTCTTTGAGTCACGCTAAGTATATAACATTAAACATTGACTATTTTATATAGCCATAAAATCGGAAATTCGAGCTCCAACTAAATATAAACACAGTCAAATTGGTGCTTTTGGAGTCCCTAGTCTCTACGTTATGCATATTTAAACGTTGTATTTTTATTTATTTATAGTATACATCCTAAAGTGACAAATTAAAGATTCGCTTACAACAAACGATAGGAATAGGTAATAACACCAAAAAATCGAAAATATTCTCTATGAATAATTGTATTCAAATATTATACTTATATTGTAAATTAAATATAAATCAAACCTTAAACCTAACCATTAAAGTAAAACTATTATCATCTAACAGAATCTTTTATTATGTTATTAGATTATATTGATAAATTAATGAATACTTTTAAATGCTTGAGAAATACTATTTATGTTAAACTGAATTTGAATAGTTAGAAATATTGCTGTCCTAAATAATAATTTTAACAGTTGCCTTAAGTTAATTTTATAAAATCCGCACAGCTCAAAATGGAAGTCAGCATGCAATATTCGTAATGAAAAAAAAGCAATCTGAAAAATGTATAGAAAAAAAAATGACGATTGTTTTGTATTCATTGGAGCTATAGATTCGTATTTATAAATGATATATCAATTTACCTTTCGGCGAAGTGTGGGGTTAGCTGTTATGGATAGTCTATTTAAAATCAAAGTTGTCCGTCTTACCTATATACATTGGAAAAAAAGCTGGATTATCAAAATTAAATTTTTACATAATACACAAACGTTTCTCAAATACCAATATTAAATTAAATATGTATGCTTATGAAGATATAAAAATTAGAATAATAATTTACCTCATTTTCAGTGGTCTGACAAAGGTAGTACAATATGACGATGTCGAACAATCTCATCGATACGTCAAGAATCGGGAAAAAACGGTGCACATTGACATTAACGAACAGGCCTTTAAATAAAATATAATGATACAACAAATATATGATAGAAGACAGGTTTCTTATTATAATATTAATGAGGACTGATGCTCCGACAATGAATCTGTTTATGACTATTAGGCTCTCCATAGTGATAGTATACATTCTGGTCAAGTCGCTGATGGGAATGATGCCCTTCAATATTTCATCATTTAATTTGTACAAAATTATTTGGACGAACATTATTAAAAACATGTATTCGTAAAACATGCAGCGGTTATATATAAAATGACATGACCATATAACCTAAAATAATGGTGTGATTACCAAGTCGTGGTTATTAAACAATAATTCGATATTTACTAACATCAGAAACCAATAATAAAATACTCACCCATTTCAAAGCAGAATAGTCGGGAGTGGCCATATAATAACCCATTAGTGATGTGATGTACATCATAAAATGCACTAGTACACCAGTAATGAAAATCCAAAATATTTTCGTTTTAAGTATGACTTCACTGTTAAACTGTTTCAATACATCAAGTATGTCTATAAATTTCTCCAACATATTTGATAATTCATTATCGAAAAAAAATCGCCATGTTATGGAAAAGAGTGGTCCCAATAACTTCAATTCCACACTTACTAGCAATACAATTGAAATAGGCTCAAAAATGTTCAATATATGATTCACGGCCTGGGAATAATTATAAAAAGTATAATTATTATTTTTTATGTTACCTACAACAATTATTACTAAATCTAATTTTAATATTCAGTAAATATTATAAACATAAAATAAGAAAAACATAATATGAGATTAAATTTAGTTTTATTATTTATTTTTAACAATACGTTAATGGCATTACAATTGAGTTTTATTTTTCAATTTCCATACCCATTTATTTCCATTATATGCATTGATTAGAAACATAGAGATTAAGGCAAAGCGCCAAGTATAACTCATCAGCATCCATGTTCTTTGAATTAATTTTGTACTACCATTGCCGGTTAAAATAAAACACCTATTGAATATTTTTAGCAAATGAATAATGTTCATTATGTTGTATCATTTAAAAATGTATTTAATTAATTAGTTGACCAACTGACGTTACAAATAACATGTGTAAGCTTTGTTGTGAGACAGTAACTTACGTTATTTTTCTTAATTGTAGATATGAAACAAATATTGTTTTTTTCAAACAAATACGTTACCTAGTTGAAGTGGATTTAAATAGTTTTTTGTAAAATCAAAGTGGATAAGTATATTTATTTAAAAAAAATTTTATCAGGTTACTTATCTTATTGCTTTTAATACTATTCATTATATGTATTATGTATACTAATATCAGTAATATCATTAAAGAAAATAAATATTACAAATGGTCAGGTATTTTAATATTTACATATTAATTTTTGAATTGTCGCAAACATCAATTATCATTATTATTCCTACTTTAAATATTGACCATTTAATTCTAAGAAAATTATAAAGCTTTTATTTAATTGATTTTATATTTAATATTATTATTTTTAATATGCCTTAAGCTTGTACACAATAAAGCTATAGTTCGGGCCCTAGCCGCCTCCGCTGAATAATATTTTTAATTTTTTTAATTTTTCTCAAACATTAACTCCTAAATAAGTTGATCTTCATTGCATTATCTTGTTAGTTTTTGACATTAATTCAATATAGTTTTAATTGATCTGTTGTTTGATAAATGATAAGTAGACTATATTTGTATATATAGTGTTGTGGGTACCATATACAAATAATTATTACCTATTTAATAGGTAAATAACCCTAGACGACGAACTTGAGGGGTTCAATAAATACGTTAAAAAATTACTAGTGAACTATAACTATTTAACTAGTGTAGATATTAAGAAGTGGGTAAGTGGGTACCACTATCAATGACTATCATATTATATTAATGTTATTACCTAATTATTTTAAATTTCTATCAAAAGAACTTATGAGAAACCTTTTATTAAATTTTTAAATTACTTTTTAAGCTTTTAAACTCAGCAAAAAATGTTTTATCTACATTTATAGAAAATTATATACATATATAAATAACTTAAAACGATTCAAAATATTTTGAAAATTGTATCTTGTATAGAAAATTATAATATAAACATTTGGTGTACATTTAAAGTATCAGCGGTTATCAGTTTTTGAATTACAACAATAAATATGTAATATTATTTGAGAAGAAATAGTTATTTTCCAGTTGATATTTATTTTATTTATTTAACTATCCACAAATAAAACTTTTAAGAAGATATCTATTAAGTAATTTGGAGGTGCTGAAGCCCCGTTTCTATTTTTTCATTAACTTTATTATTTAAATGAATAAAATATAAGATATTATGTAAAAACGACTTTGAATTAACTGATAGGTTGAAGATTTTTGCGTGTAATATAATACAAGCCGATATATCAAGTATGCTTATTGCTCACACTATTTTTTAATTTAATAAATGTATTAGTTTATAGGCCAGGTAAATATACGTTAAGCTGAATATTACATTTTTTTTATAATTTAAATACAATAATTATAAAGCATAATTATCCAATATTTAAAGTATACTCGTATAGTAGTTAGTAGTTTTATTGTAAATACCTACTCAGGAACTTTTTTCATAAAGATGATAGGATTAACAATTGTAAATGTTAGTAGTTCCCTTTGAAAAAAGAAGATAGTATCTCAACAGTTAACTACTTATATTAAAAAATAAAATCTAAGTATTTGAATGTATGGTCTTTAATGATACTAACAAATTTCAAAAATCAGATTTTGAATAAATTTATTGTGAAAAGATAGAACTATAAAATTGGTGTCGAGACTCGCAATGCTCGGTTAATCACTCTGTATAGTACCTATTAACAGGTTATATTACAGCATTTTATGACAAATCATAAAATACATGTAACCAATGTTGATAACAATAATTATTACAGTACGAGTTTATTTTGTTATAAATAATACTAAAGAATTTTTTAAAATGTGTGAAGTAAAAAAGTTTAGTTCTTATTTATTACAATACTGTGAATTTTTCAAACATTTAGTGCTAAAACTTTCAAAGAGATGGCAGCATATAACATAAAAAATCATGAATCATAATAGTATCAGTGGCGGTTATAAGGGGAGGGCGAAAGGTGGACCGCCCCCCCCCCCTTGGGATTTGGTTTTTTTTTTTAATTTAGTATATCACTGACCCACAACATCATTCTACAAATTTTTGAATATTATGATTTGATAGCAAAATATTTTTTCGTTTTAATCACAGATAATATATTATCATAGTATTGTATATTATCAACTCTATGTCTCGGTCAGGCACGCTTAACATATTAACTAATTACAGTTATCACTTATCAGTACTAGACATTCATTATTTGATCGTTGGTGATTTATTTTGAAATGCGTTTATTTGGATTTTTCTAAATTGTTGTAATTTCATATTTCCATTACCTAGTACCTATTAATTTGAATTGTTTTATTTAACAATTTTTTTTTAATATGTCAATGAAGCGAATAAGCAGTTATTTTGACATTACATCCAAAAAATCAAAACCTAATTTGCCATTGGAAGAAGATCATAATACAACCTATGGCACTAGTACAGGTACAGCTGAACTTATTTCTATACAAAAACCTGAAGCTGAGCTTGGTAAATCCATACAGTCTGAAATTACAGATGAATTAGATATAGCAAATTTTACATGTCGAAGTAAAATTGTAAGTGATTATATAAAATCAATTATACTAAAAAGGAGCAATATTCCTAGTTCTAAGTTTCAATATCCATTTTCTCTTCATAATAAAAAAGGAAAATAAAAATATTGTAACATTAATGCAGCTTACACCAAAGTATCTTATTAAAATAAAAAATGAAGACTTGCATAATTATTTGTCAACAATTTTTGAAATTGTGACTGGAAATTATACATATTTTCAAGCTTCATCAAAAGATTTAATACAAAATGAATTAAATTTATGGTTTACTAAATGGAAGAGACATGAATCTGAAGGTAAATATACTTACATAATATTTAAATAAACATTTTAATATCATTAATTTTATTTATATAAAATACTACATTTTTTAGGGGAAAATATTCCAAATAATGGGTTGGAAGCTCTAATTTCGTGTCCGGAATCAGTATTTCCTAATATTCATTATATTCTTAATATTATTTGTTCCCTACCTATTAGTGTTGCTTCAGCAGAACGAAGCTTTTCTACGCTTAGAAGGTACCTACCTGTTATAAGTAATGTATAAATCATTTGACTTTTGAGTATTAGGTATTGCTCAATAGTCAATAAACATAAAAAATAAAAACTCAAATTTCAAGGTATATTAGTATATATTATTATATTTATTTTAATATTTACTAAATGTATAGTGGTATAGTGGTATACACTATACAATACAAATGATTAAGAAAATTACTTTTCTAGTTTGCTTCACTCTACTAAATTTAAAAATATTATTTGCTTATATTATGGAAAAATAAGTACCTACTTAATTTTCTTTGCTTATGCTTTTCATAATATTCCTTTATAAGTATTTTTACTAAAAATATGCATTAGTTTTGCATAGTTGAATGCTTTTAAGTAACTGATTGATTAATATTTTTTTATTTAAAATGTTTCAATGCTATAACTATATTGCTACTATGCATGTGATTTGCTTTATTTATTTAGATTGAAGACATGGTTGAGATCAACAACTGGTGAAGACCGATTAAATGGGCTGGCACTGCTTCATATCCATAGAGACATTAATGTTAATATAGATAATATTATTACACGCTTTGCTAAGCAAAAAAAAAGGCATATGCTTTTATTATAATTATATTATATAGTTTTATACCCAAGTCAATACATTCATATCTTTATTGTTTAAACATTAAGTTAAAGTGTGTTAATAACTTAATATTATTAATATATAAATATTATTATACATTTATATTTTATACCTATAATACCTTGAGTATATTTTATATTATATGTATATACTTTGTATTATATATAGTTATATATATATAAATGCTATGGGGTGGGGGAGGGTTGGTTTTTATTTTCGCCCCCCCCCCCTTGAACAGCATGTATAACCGCCACTGAATAGTATATAATATTCTACAGCTCTATCTAGTAAGATCAAATGTTCTATAATCACAATGTAGATAGTGCTATCTAAAGCCGTATAATCAAAACTGTATTTATGTACTTTCTCCTTTACAAGGTTCCTCATAAGTAGTTATAATGGCAGTTGAGAAATATTAAAGATTCATAGGTATAATTTTTTTTTGTAAGTATTAAACCTCAGATTTATCAAAATCTCAAAAATTATCAAATTATTTTGTAATTTAAAAAAAATGAAATGTTCAATTTTTATAACTAGAGTTGAAAATCTAAAACGAGGAAATGACCATACTGTAACCAAACAATCTTAATATGCATAAACACAGTTTTTTCCTTATAGATATTTCAAGTGAAAATTTGTACGAACTTACATATTAGAACCATGATTAACGATTTTAGTTATTTTGTTAGATTTTAAAAATATTATTTGTAGGTTGTTACTTGAGACTTTTAGAGTAGGTCCATTATCATATTTTATTCATACATCGACTACATTTTCGAATGTATTTTTTGGCAAAAATGAATTAAAAATGAATGCCTAATATATTGCTTATTAAAACTATCATTGAGTATATAAATATAATAATATAGGTTTTAGGTAATAATTAATGATACAACCAACCTATGTTCAATGGTTAGTCGGCATTG
Source organism: Myzus persicae (assembly GCF_001856785.1). Classification (NCBI taxonomy): domain Eukaryota; kingdom Metazoa; phylum Arthropoda; class Insecta; order Hemiptera; family Aphididae; genus Myzus; species Myzus persicae. Next base: position 16,358 of record NW_019104362.1, read on the forward strand.
ACTCAAAAGTCAAAAGTTTTTTACGGTATAAATATATAATATATTATGAATGTAATACATGATATAATTATAAATACTATTGTAATAATTAAATATCAATAATATAATAAATGCAATATTTTCGTCTACAATTAAATCACCCTACGATAATACAAACAGTAAAATAAATTACTAATACCATTAAAATTAGTATAATATAAAATAGATAATAATATATTATATAAAAAAGACAGACTCCACTCAGAATCGTTTTTTGTATTTTGTATCATTGAATTCCAATTAGTGACCGCATTACAGTGACCCACTTGAAACCTATTTTACAACAGAATGGTAAACACTTTATTGCATTTTTAGGGCATTACATTCCTTACTCATAAGGTTACTTAAATACATTTTTAAAATATCAAAAATACATAACACAACTTTTTTATAAGAGTTTGATGTTCAAATATTGACATATTAATTTGTCAAAATCCCAAAAATCCCGAAAATTTGCAAATTATTTTATAGTTAAATTTGTATAACATTTTACATTTTATAACATAGACTTAAAAAAATAATCCATGTTGGACACTCGATACCATGGTTAATCTACTCGACTACTCGAGTAGATAACCGTGCTCGATACCTAGTATATAGCAGAGCGACTTTCCTGATGTTTTCTTATCGGCATTATAAATAAATACTGTATACATATTATTTAATGCAACATCAGTACGAATGTTACGTTTCTCTAAATTGATAACAATTTAAAGATAAAAGTAAAAATAAAACTGTCACAAACAGCAAGTTCGCGTTTCATGTATATAAAAATAATAAACTTAAATGTCTCGAAATAATAAGCACAAAATGAATAACATTTCTTTTAAGTTAAAGTTTTTATTTCTGTTTAATCTAGGTACTTATTAAAATTTTAATTTTATGAAATTTTCACGGGGCGGTCGAAAACTTCCGATGGCCTTGAGCGGGCAGACCTGACGTACAGAGTCTACTCCTGACGTAGATAAAGTTCAACCCGTAATGATATATTTATTTTTACGATAAATTAATAATATTTCCAATAAGCTACGAATTAACGAAGTCATAATATTGCATAATATCAAATATGATTATATAGGTAATTCACTTGTGAATCGTATAATTCGTATTATTTACAGACTAAAACGTTTCGGTTTACCAACCGGTAAGTATTTTACATAATCGAAAGTTTGTCGTGATAGCACGGTAGGTAATTATTTTTAAGATTAAGGGACTTAACATGGCTAGGGTGAACACCTATTGCAAGGGACGAATTTGTTTTAGGGCCAAACCCTTGCTACACGTTATAAATTGGAAAAATAAAGCAATTGTCTGACGTGTAATTAGGGGTTCGTACTGGTCGACTTAACATCAATGCTGCGTAACGGTGGGTGCCAGGTGATATATATTATTTTTTCCACTTTAAAATTCACTGGTCGAATGTCTGTTTTTTATTATTATTATTATTTTTTTTTTTTAAATAAAACATACACCTGGAAACCGTAGAATATTATATAGCCGTTTAATAGCGGTAACTATATTATTTACAAGCTACAGCTGATCCGATTCGGGACGCTGGCACGGAACACTTTAGCAGCTAAATAATATGATAATAAATAATAATTGTATAATATTATAATGTGAAATACTGAAATATTATTTCATATACTTTTGAATATTTTAATTATGATATACCTACCATATTATAGCCGTTTAAGCTAATACGTTCTAAGAAAAAGTTTAACAATGTACGCAATATACAATCAAGTGAAACTCGTGCAAATGTTATAATATTGATCAACTTACAGTGTTCATAATTATTTATAATCGGCGGTAAAACTTACAAAATATGAATCAGTATATAAATGAAAATCGGTAATATTTAAGCGTGTTTTAGAAAACATAACGGAACTCGCGTAATTTATCATACCTAAATATTTTATCTGTCTGCACAGTGCACTCTATAGAGTAGGTAATATCTTCGAGTCTCTACGATGATGAAATAAAGCGAGACTTCGTTCTACAAAGTGATATCACTGAGCCGGGAAAACGAAAAAAAACTAAAATAATTTATTTTTAGAACGTAGTACTTACACTTTTAATAAACTATTTACCCAGTTAGTAACTTTTTCGTGATTTATTATATCAATGGTATTGTTTGACAATATGCAATCAAAAATATAACTTACCTGAGCCTTAATATAGTCTTGGGAGATCTCTCTCCTTAATTTAGCTAATTCGCTGTGAAACGTATCCACCACCAACGACTTACATTTAAACTTACATCATAACGTATAGCGACTTCGTTAATAGTGGATAATATTTTAAACTGTTTTATCTAAAACTAAACGTCGATTTATTGCTTTTTATTAGGGCAAGAGAGTAAGTAGGTACAGTCAATTTTTCCGGTCCTAGGTCAATTTAAACGGTCGAGCATAAAAGTGCAAAACTCGGACATTTTGTAGAATCGTGTAAAATTCAGAACTGAAGTACGCGGACTTTTTTTTTGCTCAAAAAGAGTTAATATTTTTTAAATTATAAAAAGTATATGAAAAAAACTAATATATAACTAATAACTAACTACAGTTCTTTTTTTAATTACAACAAAATAATAAAATCGTTCTATGAGAAAAAGTTAGTATACGGATGAATATCCAATGATGACAAAAATTGAACTTCTAATGATCATAAAAAATTAATATAATTTTCCAGTTTAATTTTTTTCGATAAAGGTTGGAAAACCTTTAAGGTATCTTGTGTTAAATATTCAAGTTTTTTGAAACAGCAAAAACATCTATCGATAATAATTTTCATAAATACTAATAAAAATTAAAATCTTGTATGCCCATTGCTTATATGAATAGCTCAAAAATAGAAAAAATATTTTGAAAATGTTATAAAATAAATATAACAATAATAATTTCAATATTATGGTGTGTACAAGTTGCTAATATAATCATTCGGTAAAAATTGATTTTACATAGGGTTATATTTTTATTTAATAACACCAAAAAAACAAAATAGATTTTATTAAACATTGGTTTCGAGTAAAACTTTTAGTTTTTACTTAATTATTTTATTTTTATTTTTCCCTTTTGAAAACTACTTGGAATTTAAAATTGTGTCCTCACGAAGCACCCACTAGATTAACTTTTACTAGAAAAAACCACACACACACACGCATAAAAATAAAAACACAATGTCATTGTAATATGAATACACTCATCGCTCAGCTTAAAATCTAAAATAATATTTAAATGCCATCGAACTTTATAGCATCATAATACGGTACATACATTAATAGGGACTTATATTTATACATATACTTTATGAACATGATACTACAAAGTGTCCAAATTACCTCTCTAAACAATAGACCGTGCAAAGTGATCGTTTATCAATTTGGTTACCTAAGTAACTTGGCTATAAAAGATTAAGTCCGAGTATTTATCTCCAAGACATACGACTTTGGTCCAAAGGTTATTCAGGGCCACAATTATTTAAAACTGCTTCAGAGATTGTCTATTGCCATTTTTATCTTGTGTGCCCCAAGTGTAGTACCTACCTATAAGAATTCTTATTTTATATATTCCAAAATAAAACCTGATGCTGTGCCACCGTTTTAAAAAAAACCGTCGTATACCAACCACTGACTGCATAAACCTGTATACATCTAATGTATACGAGCAATGTGCTAATGATATTCTTTAACAATTGTGCAAAGTATAATAATATTATGTTATACCTCGTGAGAAATAGACGTTGAGCTCAGCAGATAAATTTGCGTGCCTAAACTTTATTGATGAAAAACGGATTCGTCCCAAAAACTGTTTGTCAAACGGAAAATTCATCATACATTATTATTTATTACATTCATGTGCGCACCACGACAATGCTTCATATTGAATAACATTTTAATAATAACTATTAATATAATAAGCGAAAGAGGAAGTTACACTCTGAGCGTGTGTATATAGCAATATCATAGTAATGATATGACGTCTGAACCGAAGTCCGCGAGTAATTTTTTTGTTTTTCACTCATATATTTTACCTGCGCTTCTTGTTTTAAGTCTCCTCTGCGGTGTACGTACATGTCATATTAATATGGAAATATGTATTCGGCCGAGCTATCAGCGCGATGATAGCAATAATAATAATACATAGAATACAGTCGGGCGCAAGGAAAAGGGTTGCCGGCTAGACCACATGCGTTTGGCGGCGACTTGGTGGGGGGTAAGTACCAGCCCTGAAGTTCCGGACCGCTAAACGTAGAATGCCCACAGACCGGTCGGAGGTCGCGTGCGGGCGTTCCAGTTAGTAACAATAATATTCTCGGGGGTAGCACGCACCGTGGCGCAGCACATAACACTATTATAACGGACGTTTTTCATCATTTTTTCGTTTATTTTTTATCATTTGAAATTCGCGTCCAGCTTTTCTCTCCACCGAGTTTTTTCCAACACATCAACCCGCCGCCACCACGTGATAAGACACACGGAGTCGATAATACCGCACGATTATAAAATATAACACCGACTTGCTGGTTTACCGGACATTCGTCCCGGGAACGTTGTAGTATTCAGAACTACGTTCGCCGTCGAGTCCGGAAGAAGATAGAGTTTGGACAGCTGAGGTCCGAATCAAATGATTGTTTCATGTGAGTACAATTTAGTGTGGGTACACACACTGCCTCCATTTCATTATATTGTGCAACACATTATTTTTTATATAGGTACGATAATCCGAAACTCGTCTATGATAAATAGTAAATACTAATAATGACTATAGGTATAGTAATAATAATACGTAGAGATGACACTGCAGTGCTCAGGTCGTCATGTCTGATATAGATGTGAGTATATTTAATATTAAAATGTAATAGCTAAGGCACCTATGACGTTAATTTAATGTGAAATTCTATAGGACCAGTCGATCAGACTACAATTTATTCTGCCTTCATAATATGAATTTATTACATTTGTATTATAAATGCATTATTTGTATGTTGTATTATTACAAAGGTGCCTATGTGTATTACTTTGAAGCAACCATAGGGAGATGCTCGAGAACAAACCCACAGGCAAATCTTATCAACGTTATCTTACTTGTTCAAAAACGTTAAAAAATAAAGATTGGTTTTTCATTTACCAATATTGGAGATGATTAAATTATTATCGTCACTATTTTAACAGTTTTTTTTTATTAATAATCTAAAACCTATACCATGATCATTTATTATGGCTATAATACTAATTAATATTGGAATTAGTAAAATGTTAAAGATTGTACGAGTTTATCTATATTATAATATAACAGTAATCAAAAAAAGTTGTATTTCATAAACAAGAAATAATAAGATATTTTTAGTAACTTTTAATCCTCTAATTGTTCGCAACGATTAAATCATTAGTATAAATAATATATATTATTCTGATAAGTTTTATGTATAGTTTTATTGAAGTATACAATTGCCATTTCCACATTTCCACATTTTCGTATTTTTTCCAAACTAAAAAAAATATGTTTAGTTTAATTTTTGAAAGCGAACCAAATGGAAAATGTCTTTATATTCTATCTTACATAATCGTCTTGTCTTTTACACTAAATTGTTTGTTGTTTTTAACAAATATTAAGGTAATGTAAAATGTATATGCCTACATTTAAATATCAAAGCAGCTATATATATTTTAATAAATAATACTTATTTTGTTTTATAATGTTCCTTTAGCGATTAAATTATTTTGTAATGGTTGAATGAGCAAAATGTTGTAGGCTCGTGCTCCGCCAGATAATAGCAGGTGGTGATAAAAAACTCAACTCGACAATGATTATTTTGCAAATAAAATTACAAGCAATACCTAAATCTACAAAAAATGTTTAACAATTAAAAAAAAAATGTACAAATGAATGGATACGAATGAAGAATAAACTATTTAAAAACAAATAATTGTATAATAATATAGGTAACTACTCGTATTGTTTTGGAATTAAATAAAGAATGGAACATTGGTAGGTACCTACCAAACTATGAATTTTCATTTATTAGTTAATGCGTTTAAAAAAGAAAACATTTTTCTCACCATCCCCTTGCTGTGATGTTGTTCAATGCATTTTGAATATAAAAACATTTTTGACTTAGTACACCATGTTTATCTATGGCTTAAAATATCAGAGTCCAGTTCATATACCAAATGGTATAATGCCTATACCTATACTTTTAAATTATAATAGAGTTACATGATATTTGAGTGCCCCCTACATGTCATCTGTATGTGCTATCATGTATAACAATATAATTATTTATCCTCTCAGCCGAGATGATGACTGCTGGCAGGTGACGACTATGTTTATATGCGCACTATTATAATTGCTGCAGTACATCGATTGACAATTATATAGGGTAAAATATAGATCAAATATACGGCTATAGAACAGAAAAATAATGATACTTAATAAGAATACGAATTTATGACATTTATAGTTTTCAAAAATACACAGTACAGATTATAGTACTGTTTAGAGCTCTTAATTACCTTTTTCCAATCCTTACTCAGCGAATATCTATTTTAATATATGCAAATGCAATGCGATGCGTATAATATATTATGATATATCAACTGTTCATTGATTTAGATTTTAGATATTATTATACTTTTATGTAACCACGATATCTCAAATATATATACTCACCCCTTGATAGTTAATATTTAAATAATCAGGGAAACACAATTCTATCAATTTTACAAATTAGTTTTTAAAACGAGTTTAAAGTAGTAACACACTGAAACAAAATCTATCAACTACCTATCATTAAGATACTTCCACGAAATTAAAATAGGATTTTTACTTATCTTTACTTTATTTGTATTTCCCGAGTTTCAAATTGAAAAAATTTGTATTAATGAACTTAGTTCCAAAAACGCTAAGCATTTTACTTGTTTTGCTCGTGAATCACAAAGGGCTCAGAGCATGTTTAATTGACGATACGAAATTCCAACCAATTAAATAAGGCAAAATTAGAACTCGTATGTAAAAATGTATTCCAAAAGTGCTGCTAAATCACACTACATGTATGTAGGTACACTGGCCTTGATACAGACAAAAATAATGATACCTTAACATGTATCTACAACTATTACTATATTGGTTTATAAATTGTTGACCTATTCCGAATCCCGAACCCTATATAAAATTATATTATCCTCGAGTTTAATCGATATTCTTAAAGTTTATTTTAATGACGTGCCCACGCTTTATTCGACGACGTAGATCGAGGTAATATAGCAGTAAAATGATTGATGATAATTTTCGAACGGCATGTACAATTATACATCAATACCACTTCAGAAGCAAACTCTTAATAATAATAATATAATATAGTGTTTGATTTTAAATAATATTATTTTTTTTCGGAAATGACTCATTGTTGAAACCTAATTGAATTCTGAATTCATCAAATAGCGACGATGCCGAACTATACATGTAGTAAATATTCTCCCCATACATTCGTTGTGCCCAAGAATCCATTAAAACTTCGTGTATGTGTGTGTTCGATTTTATTTTTGTATTTGAAAATCAAATGTAAAATTACCTTTTTTTCCATATATACATTATCAACATGTATAAAACATGTATCATTGAACATTATTTATGTAACCTAAAAAATAGATAAAAATCTGTTAATTTCAACGTTCGCATTAGCCGGAATAAATCGGTGGCGGCCACAGCGGCGGCGGCGGCGGCGGCGGCACATGTAATGGGTGTATATATCGATCGTATAGGTGGTCAGTGAAAGGGTCACAGGGGGTACACCTACCTCGCGTAGATATTCTATCCCTCCAGCAGCGGCAACTGTGGCGGTGGTGGTGGAGGTGGTGGTGGCAGCTATATAGTGGAGGTCGATGTCCATTCAAACGGACCGGCGGCGACGGCGGCGGCCATTTGCCACTGAATATTACATAAGAAGCGGAAAAAAAAATAAGGCACGCATTAGTCTCTGCGGGGAAGGCTTATACACCTATATAGTTACTATAATAATTCAAATAATGTTACGAATATAATATATTTGCACACAACCACGGACTTCGATATAGCGTTCTACATAATATTTTATTTTTGTCCACCGACACACCAGATAGTACCTATATCGATTCGACGCATACATAATACAATGTTTACTGCGTTCAATCGTCTGTCATAGTATATAATATAACACGATTATTACACATTATACAATATTCTATTGGGAATGTTATTCAGAAGACAATCTCTATAACAGTTTCTCGTAGACGCCTCTGTGCGAATGATCTGTATCTTATTTGCAAGACAATATATTATGTTTATTAGCGATCATATCACATAATAATAATGATAATGAAAATCGTGGACTGAAAGTTTAACAATATACACTAGTAGGTACCATGTATGTGTATAATAAGTATACTAAGTACAACCCATCATGTATTGCCTGCTTAGACTATTGCACTCGTAGTCTACGAGGTTACAAAATTACAGCTATTATTTATTCCAATTTACTTTACTATGTTATATCTTACTTGAGTATAGTAGGCACAAATTTAACAGTTTAAAAAAACATCATTAAATTCTAAAAATTATATTTTAAGGAGGTCGAGAACAAAGCATTTAAGCTCATTTAGTAGAAATGTGTTAAAACTTAAAATAGATACCAACAAAATCTTAATGACCTATAAAGACGAAATAAACTGAACGCATAATGTGGGGAATATGAAGACATGAAGTAGGTTATATCAAAACCAAAATTTTATAAAATAACCAAACTCGAAATTCCTATAATTTTTTTAACAAATTTTGAGTTATATTATGGTTACATTCAAAAATGACGTTCCTCTCTCGACTAAATTTTTCATATCATCAAATTGCTCCTCAACTCCATATTCCATATATGTACCTAGTGAAATGTTCAATATCATCTACTTAATTAAGCACCCTGGCTTCGTCATCAGACTAGAAATCCATAAATCAGTTATTTATAATAAATTGTTTAATGTATTGTGTAAAAATAAAGGAAATACAAAATATTGTACATAGTCATAAAGGTATATTAGGCATTAGGGCAGTGTATTATTTTATTATGGATTGTGGAAAAAGTACGTTTCGCCATTAAGTGTCGCATAAATAAAAGTGACATTACTTTTACAAAGTAATATCAGAATAGTCATCGGACTAAAACCCATAAATCGGTTATAACTCATAATAATTAATTAATATAATATAATGTACAAGTAAAGGAAATACAAAATATTATAATACATAGGTATATAGAATTAGGCATTATGGCCGTGTATAATTTTATTATGGACTGAGGAAAAAGTATGTTTGACTATTCAGTATCATACATAAAAATGACATTATCTTTACAAAATAATAATTTTAAATTATGTATAATTATTCCAATTTCCTACTAATATTTTAAAATATATTTTTAGAATTTTAGATGTTGCTTATTCGTTTAAAAGATTTTCTTGCAGATGTTATTTTTTGTATTAACAGCTCTTTTTTGAGGATGATTTATTTATAATATTGTTTTCAAATGTGAACAATTTAATTTTTATTATAAATTTAAGAAAGATATTTGTTTAATATTTCTTATACTTTTTACTAGTCAACAGGATTTTTTTAAACGATATAAAAATATATATTACATTCGTATATATCTGCAAAAGATCTATTAGAGTCGTGCATTAATTATTATTTAATTAGTAGATTGATATTGTCTTAAATTGTATGTTAACATATATAAAAACAAAAACTTAATTTAAATACCTATTTGTAACAAAAAAATTCTGAAAATATTATTACATTTCATCAAGTTATATTTATATAGGTATTCCACAAAAATTAATATTACATAATAATTAATGGTAAAGAAATACGAATAATAATTATTTTTAATTTTATAGCGACCTAACCTAATATCCAAATAAGCATTAAATCAAGCTATTTGAAGACTAACCATTTTTATAATATTTGTTGATAACCATTTAAGCATGAAAATTAGCGAATTTAATGTTCCCAATGTAGGTATGCCTATTTAATTATATTTAATTGCCTACTTGACACAATATATATATATTATATATTATATTGTTTTCTTCCAAACTAGTAGTATTAGTAAATTGTAGGTAACAACTAATTAATAGTTAACATAACAATATAGTCACAATTATAATATTTTTAATTACATTTTAGGAATTCTTCAAATCAAGCAATAACTTTTTACCCATCACGTGTTCAGATATTCAGCGGTTAATATTATTTCTAATTTATTGAGCAACATTTACACTGAGTTCCGAAAACGATAAAACGTTTTCATTAGTTTTCACACGTAAAACAATAAGTTTCTAAGGCAGTAAAAATTTTTACACATTCGACAAGTGATAATCTGAGCCTAGCCTACCTACATAAACATACAGAGTGTTTCACCAAGCATTAAAACCTCCATTGTTTTCTTTAATAATTAATTAATTCAAATTCCAATTTTTAGAATTTTTAAGCATGCCTATACCTACCAAATTTTAAAATATTTCGATTTTTACACCAATGTATAGTATTTTGTGGTAATATAAACTTATTCTATAAAGAAAAAAATAAGAATCAACCTTTTTTTCTATACATTGTAAGACGATAACTTTTTTTAAAAATATAAATGATCTAAATTTAAATTCGAATGCGGAGTTTTGGAGTTACTTTAACTTTGTGTAGGTAGATACTAAATTTCATAGGTTTGGGAGAAAGACTATTGGTATTATGACGATTTGAAAATGATAGATATTAAAATAATTCTATTAACATTTTATAATATATACAAGTTGTCCTAGTATAATTTTAACTTAAGTGCTAAATTAAAAATTACATCTATTTTATACTTTGAAAAACTATTTTTAAGAACTATTATTATAAGAAACAATACAAATTTTAACTACCCAAAAACAATTCGTTTAAATTTCGATATAGAATTTAACATATTTCTCCAAAAACAGTTGATTCTTATTTTTTTTAAATAAAGGATTTTCTATCATCACATGACATACTACACTCCTTAAATGGTTTGAACAATTTAAGTTTTTGAAAATATGGTCCTACTTATAAATTCCAAAAATCAAAATTTGAAAAAGGCAAACGATGTGTAGTTAAGCATACTCAGAGTATCCCCCTGTATATATAATATATAATGTATGTCCGCGAAACCACATTAGTTTGTGGCTTGTGTTATCTCTATCTTTCTTTTTTTTTTTTGTTAATAATTTATGGTTTGTACAAATAAAACAAGATATTTAAATAGATAACCAATAGAAAAATTATTTTAATAACATTCGTGACGGTTGTCGGCCACGTATATATTGGGTGTATTTACATTTCGTCCGTGTACAGCTACGCTGCAGCAAACATAATATTAGGTATACCTATTGGGCTATACTACTTTTATGTTTTATTATTAATTTGTAGGTGCATAATAATATCGTTTTGCGATGTCCGAGTAGTGAAAACGCAAAGTGTGAATCAGAGAAACGCCGTCCCTCGATTACAACATAATAGAATAATATATAATATTTTATATGCAAGTTAACTAATATTCGACTTTGGTCGAACGAAAGCTGGTCCGAAGACTTTCACGTGCGACATATTTTGTGTATATAGGTACTAACGGTTATCGGTATAAAGTTTTATTTAGAAAACATTTTATATCGTTTCTAGTCGCGTCTAGTATGACGTATAGGGATACAACACTGCAGCGATATTATTATACGCTCAAGGGAGACATATACAATATAATATAGATACCAACCACCCCTACTTCGCGTAGGAGGTATGCACGTGAAAATGTTTTTCGTCCATTGTGATACATGAAAATGTATACGTACAATATGTGTGTGTGTGTGTGTGTGTGTGTGTAGAAAAAGCAGCTCGACGCGAGCCGAATACAGCCGCGGTAGGTAGTATTAGATTATCGACGAAAACCGGGCGCTTGCGCGCGCGAAAAGCCCTTTTTCTCGTCCGGACACGCCCACACCGTCTCGTCCAATCCATTTCGTGCGCCGGACAAGGGTAGTCTGACGGAATAAACCCCTGAATTATTTATCCCCCGGGCCAAAATTCATACGCACGTAGGTGGATATTTATATATAATATATAGATAGATAGAGTCGGTCGGTCGGCCTCGCCGTCATGTACACAATATATAATAATAATAATAATACGCATTTTACTCGATGACAGTTTTCCCACGTACACGTAGGACCTATATATATATATACCTACACACGTATATGGTACCTGCCTGCATAATAAAACGCTCAGGGACCTACGACCTGCCTACGCGTACATGCAGGTTTGATATTTCTGTCCATCTTTCGAAACTTATCAAGGGGGATTTTTGTTAAATCGATACGCGCGGCGCAGTGCCATCCTGCAACTGCGATCTATTATAATATTATTATACGTTTACCCGCTGCAGCAGGCGATTATAAATGACTAATAATAATATTTCGTTCACGAATCACGCGAGCGACGTTTCTTAATGGCCGAACACATTTTTCATAAACCAAGCTGGGGGGGTTTTATTGTTATTGTTATTGTAATGATTGCATCATACGAGATTTGAGCAACATTGAATATCGTAGAATTTTCGTAATAACACTATATGCTGATTCACTGATCTTTTTGCTACGCTCAGCTCCATTGTTCACAATAATATGTAATACTTATAATCTATAACGATAATCGGTAAATCAGTACCTACATATAGATATTATATAGGTACTAGGTAGGTACAATTAATACACTATGAAACAAGCGTTTATAGCTTCAAAAAAAAAAAATCTAATATTCAATGAGTATATGACAAAGTATATGGTCAAAGCTTGAAGTAAGTTAAGGTCATTTTTTATACACGTTAACTGATAATTTAATTAGGCAGATCCGTTAAGGTCATGCAATATTATATATAATGTATCGAAACATTGTTCTACGATTCGCTTCGGCATTGGACTACTACACGAGTACAAATCGAATAAAAAAAGCACGTTGAGCATTGATAAATATTACACTATATTATACTCTCGTGTTTTTGTTTAAAAATACAAAAAATGCTTTTTTAAGTTGTATGTATAGTTTTAGATTATTTATTATATTTTCTGTGCATATTTTGTAATAAATGTTCATGAATGATTTTGAAAATAAACACACGCGTACAATGGTGAGTTTTGTACAGGTTGATAAGTTCCCACATCAGAACGGTTAAAGGGCTCGTGACGCTTCCTATTCATAGAGAAATCATTTTCGTAAAGCTAATAATACGCACTGGATACAATACAATCGTTTCTCCCCTTCAGAAATACTGCAGGCACCTTTACGACGCATAATAATATGTAAACCATTATCGGAGTGTGTCAAGTGATTAATAATCCAACAACACTCAGGTAAACGAACCCCTTTGCCGGTATTGAAGGGTGGAAAAATCGAGAATGAACCTGCCCCGATATCCTGCACGCATGTGCCCGGAAGTTGGTTGTTATAATCGGTCGGAAACGATCTCGGGGGAACTTGATGATCACCCCCTAAACAAATGCGCACCCCTGGGGAGCAGTTAACGATTTTTTAAATCTTCTGCCGATCTAAAAACAAGTGTGAATAAAAAATTATAGACAATATTCGTTTTTTGCTTGCAGTAAAACATGTTGGACATCAAGAGGTCAATTTCCATGCTTCCAGCACCAGTAAACTCGGAACCAGATACGGATCTGACCAGTCTAAACTGGTTGCACAGTTTGACGAATATACTTTCGGTGCCATCTTTGCCTACTCCTCCTGATTCACCTAATTCACCCACACGTTCAGCAGATCAGAACCCAAAAAAACTTCCACACAAAATCCGTTTCCAAATGAGTGAGTGTTGTCAATAGCAATTGAATACCGGTAGCTTCGACAACTTTGATTTATTGATTTTTCATTTCAGGTTTGGAAAGTGCCGAACAATACAAAAATAATGGAGACAAAAAACCGCCATTTTCATACTCTACGTTGATTTGTATGGCCATGAAAGCTAAAGGAAATAAAGTTACTTTAAGTTCTATTTATGGCTGGATCAGGGAAAATTTTTTGTACTACCGAAACGCTGATCCTAGTTGGAAGGTAATGCATAATATTTAATCAAATACAAAATACCTATTACATTTTACGATTTTTTTTTTCTGAAGAACTCAATCAGACACAATTTATCGTTAAACAAATTCTTCGTGAAAGTGCCACGATCTAAAGATGAACCAGGTAAAGGAGGATTTTGGAAATTTGATGTCGATTGCTTAGAAGGTGGTGCTCGACGTAAACGAACAAGTAAATATAAGCTCATAGTTATTTACAAAAAAACAAATGATATAAAGTATGTAAAGAGACGAGAGTGTCGGTAATCTTTTCGATTCACTCTTGATGCATAATAGTGTTGTGTTTGTTGACTAAAACTTATTTAAACAATGTATAATTTTGATAGCAATACTTTAATATTCTAAGTTAAGATAAAGTATTTTTTTTTATTTTTGATTCAATTTCTGATGAATGCCATTTTGAATGTAGGTTTTAATTTATAGCATTTATTTAGGATACAGGTTATTATATATCTACTATTTGCATAGTATCTATACATTTACAATTATATATTTATAATAATAATATTCATCACAACATTAATAATACCTAGGCAGTAATATTTTCTAAAAACGGATAAAATTTGCTGTGGCTAGAAAAACAAATACCTAACTAAATCTTAATAGCTAATAAGTAACTATCTATTTTGTTAAAATGTATAAAATAACGCCTTTAAACATAATTTTTTGGAAAAAACTCACTATAACACTATACATTGCGGCACTTAAATATAACGGTATGTCACACGATCGTTCGGTATGTTTTACTATTATTGGACCTTATTTGCGGTGTTTATGCAACGATAAGACGTGATCAATGACCGTTACATTTATAAAATATATCAAACTTAACCTCCGATCGCGTTGCACCACAGGTAGCCGGAGGCGGGCAAGTCGGATGCAGCAAAAGAACAACGCGAGTAAGGGCCACGGAGAAATGACTGTCGAGGACGAAAAAGCGCTCCAGTTGGCCGTCCTGTCGCTGCAAGAAGAGGAACAGCAACATATGGACAACAATTTGGACGGTTTCCATCAGCAGCCGATGATACTTCCTGTCGACGAGCCGATGGGCGAACCCGAGTTGATCTACAGCTGTTCGATAAACGCAGCCACCGTGGATCCGTTCATGTCTTCTGTAGTTGATTATACGATAATCGACATACCCAACGACCATCATCAGCCACAAATCGCCACGGACGACGAGCTGACCATGCTCACGAACTTGACGTGGGACGATTCGCAAATGGACCTGCTCGATTCGTTGTTAGACTCGTTGTAGACCGGCTTTAATAATAATTTATTATATTTGTGCAGTTGGTATGCGTTATTGGATCCTATATTATATTCTATGATATCATTGTCATTATTATACACATATTATTATTATATTGTGTTGTAATACCGAATCCATTCCGACATTCCGTTTCGAGTGTTTTGACGTGTCAAAGTGAAACTAGTCTTTTTATTTTTTATTTTTATTACTATATTGAATTTAACGTAGAACGAAACGGCGAGATCGAAAGTGTGATACAAACTGTTTGGATAGAGCTTGATAACTATTAGTGTATATTTAGATTTAATTACCCAAAATAACCGTAGGTAAGTCTCTAAAGACGTAGCTACCTATCTTACCAGTTTGCAACACAGACTTTCCGTTTCACCCTGTATCGCGAAAGGCAATACAAAAGACTTATATAGAAAAGTCACCCAATTAATCCTATATTAATATTATGTATTTATATAATAATCTATCTATCTTTTCTTTTTACATACCTATATGCATTATTGTATGTGTTAATTATTGTATTTTTCTGTTTAACTTCGTTTCATAAACGAGTCCTCATTCTATGTGTTACAATAGCGATTTAAATTGTATTTTTTTTTCAATAAGCACGAAACTATGTAATGTTTTAACAAACGAAAACTTAAAAATTTAAGTCATAAGTAATTATATAATATAATACTACCTATTACATAAATAAAAATCGTAACATATTAAGCTGAACTTAAATAATATACGTAATATATATTATTCTAATTTACAATATGATATTATTAATATTATACTTTGATGACATTATTAATGTTGATAACTGTAAATACACGATTAATGTGACTGTTGACCAAGTAGTTCGAATCGTGAAACAGCACCCTACGTTTAGTACGGTGCCCAATGTCTTGGCCGTTTCTTGTATGGCTGTGATCTGTTCGCGATCCAATGACGAACGCTGCGCATGCGTAAGAGCGTTGACGGCAGACAACGATAAATGCGATAATTGTTCTATTGACATCGCCTGTGATGGACACGATTTATGTATTTTTCAACACATAGTCTTACAAACCACTTGGACACCGTTCTATGATTAGAGTTTTCATTAGTCTTTACTTACTTGTAATACATTGTTCGGTAAACATTGGACACTGGACGCGGCCAACCCTTCGAATGCATCGGGCTGAATATCACGCACAGAATCCAAACCAGCGATTACACATCCGATTAATGCTATCTAAAAATATAAGTAAAAGAATACACCTCGAAAAAAATTATTTTATTTTTAAGCAGTGTTTATAATCGTATCTACCTACCTGTATAGCAGTCCATCCCGAAGGGTCGCCGAACGCGTCTCTACTTGTAGCGAGTAAGGCAAATTCTCTTATGATTTCTTCCGGACAATTTATAAGATTTGATATATCGGCCGCCGCGCCCCTTTGTATTATTTTTGTCACATAGTAATAATTAGAAAATGTACAATTGTTTTATATTCGATTGAATACTACCATTCAGCTGTATAGGCATTATATATTTTTAATATCAATATTTAAGAAAATAAATTATTACTTGTATGCGATTGGTTTGATCGCAGCTATATGTGATTTATTAAACACGCACAAAACTTGACCCAAAGCCGCTAAATCATAACTGCTAAAATCAGAAGGGCCTTTGTAACTCCATTGGTCTTCGATAGCTTGTTTTAAAGACATAACCTTGACAAAATTACACCAATCGATTATGAATTATAAGTGTACATTAAAATATTTTTGTTTTAAAATATGAATGCATTTATTTAAACAAAATTTGTATTTAATGTAATATTTACTTCAAGTACAAACTTCCAATACAATGTTTAATATTGTTCTTTAAACTATGAATTATTCCACAAGGATTCCCAAAAAAGTTTTTTATTTTTATTTTGTATATACATTTTAATATTTTAATATTTTTTCCATAATAATTAATGACTATAGAAATTCAAATCATTAATTTATAATTTATAGGTGAACTATCGTGATGTGAAGCCGTCTAGTTAGGTTGTATCAGCTATATAGAGGTCAACGAATTTAAATCTAAATGTTGGTGGGTCGCCCATCCAAACGCAACAATTAAAAAAAAATAGATGGATAATAATTATGGCATGCGTATACGAGGAACACTTCACTGATGATTATAGCCCACCACAATCAATATTAGATTTAAAATTGACTACACATTACCTAAATGAGCAGTAAAAATATTTTAAAATTATATACTATATAAAAAGTTGCTAAAAAAAGTTTCATAATATCGTCGTATCAAATTTGTAGAAATATCTCAGTTTTAACAGTGCATCGAGTCATTAAATCGTAACTTATTATTAATTTATTTTTAAATATTTAATGTTTACTATACTATAAATGATTAAAATTTATTTGTATACAATATATGGGTAGTATTATAGTGTATCGTTGCCATGTAAAGATGGCTGATCAATGTGTCACTTTAGTGTTAAAATTACCAAGAGATTATTGAAAACCAAGTTTTTACATAGTTTATTCTGTAGAAGTATGAATATTTGTCCTTCTGTGTGAGTTAGATACATAGTAACTTATTAGCATTTTATAAATGTTGTCTTGTTACCTATTATTATTATTCTGTTATTAAACTTAATTGAACTTAATCACAGTTAATTAAAATAAAAACTTTGAAAACAATATTAAGGCTAAAGATAATAGGCTTATTTACGCAATAAAGATGTTTTCTCAAGGATATGTACTCTTTTCTTAAGTAGAGAGCTGTTTAAATTTAAAACTCGTCCATAAGTACTTGCATTTAAATTCAATTATTCGGGAAAACAAAACGTATACAAAAGTCGTACATATTATGTAGGTAGAAGGTACCTATGACTTTCTTAATTTTAACGAATGTTATTAATCGCTTATAATTATGAGTACCTATACGTAATGTGCAAATGTGTGACAAACCTGTTCTTTAGAATAGTTTCTCCATTTTCCGAATGATGCTATTGTTTCAATATCCGTCAGAGACAAATTCATAAACTCTTGAGCAGGTATTCCTCTAGATATCCACCCTAACAATTGTAGCTCGTCTTCTGGAATATCGTCTGCTGTTGTATAAACCTAAACAATAATATAATATGTGATTGTTGCTTTAGATTCGACGGTTAACAAAACATAGAATAGGTTTATTATCATATTATATCTCTCTCACTTTCACTAAATCTCTCCACAACAGTTCAGCCACTCCCGTTTCCAATGGATCTTTTCCGAGTAAAATCAAACACATTTTAATCTGTGACTGATTATCGATGGATATTAAATCATCAATGTCTTCTTTAGACAACTTTCCGTTTTTTTTAATCAAAGATTCGTCATCACACGACTGTTTTGCTCCGTCTGTATGCACTACAGATACAAATGAAATAAGCAAATACACCCATTTGAGAGACATAGTACTACTAAACTGCATATAAAATAACGAAATTACAATGTATTTATTTGGCATCTAACTTTACTAATATAATATGTATACACAAATGTCCTCGGCATCGCGTGCAAAAATAAGGTTGACTATGTAAATAGTTAATTGACAGCTTAGATTTATTCTCGGTATTCGAAAATTCGATAAGTAGGTCCGCTGTATGGTTTTTTTTATACTAATAAAATCACTTTTTTATTTCTCATTATCTATTTTAATTACTATATGCATCGATTACACAGTACGTCAGACACATGTTTTTGTATAAATGTGGCGATCAGTCTTCTTTGTCAATAAATGCACATTAAATATGTTTGTATATAATATATTTGATAACTAATCACTAATGGTACTCGTAATAAATAATAATTGTATTGGAATAATGTAAGTCTAATTATTCAGTAAGATAAACACTGTAAATTCCGAAATTCTCAATACATTCTAAGCAAAAATAATTTCTTCTTAACATCTTTATTGATACCATAATGTAAGTTTTTTCAATAAATAGACTAGAGTAATGATATTAATGATTTCAAAAGTCTCGATAATGTCTTAAACATCTAAAATGTGAACACGACATTATAACTAATACTAACTATACAATACACCATCGTAAGAGGCAATAAAATAGCTATCGGCTATAGTGCTATACTACCATACTTCTAAAATAACAATTGTTTTTATTAGCACACATACAATTTAAGCCCTAATAATCAAATAAGTTAACAGTGATAAATGAACGCCACAATTTTTATTGACATTGAAATACTAAGAAAATTCCAAACATTTTTTTTAAAAAAATGTTAAGTTAAAATAAACAAAGGATAACCTAATGTACATTATTTACCATGGATGAAATACAAATGAATCCCAAACCTAATTAATAATTATATTATACTAAAATATTATTTTTGATAACTAAAATATAGCAGTAATAATAATGTACGCTATTGAATATGGAAAATATATACAATTCACGCAAACATTTTTATTTACTTTTTATAGAGTCTAATGCATTATAAATTACTTAACATGGTTCATTTATTATTTTAATTCAATTACGTGACAACAAAAAAAGTAGGTTAAATACATTTTCCAAAGCTTAAAAACATTAAAATAGAAACATCAAGCATATTGATTTACTCATACGTTGATTTTATAATTATTGGTTTATTATTGACGTATGCGAGTGTATAACTACAGCTTAATACAAACATAATTATATTTTTACACAAGGAAATAATAGTATGTTTTTAAACTATATTGTTTTTAGATTAGTTTTTAATCCAAACAATAATATTATACATGTATAATACTTGTGATGCAGTTTGAAATTTCTCCAAGCACTAATTTCTATGTTTTTGAATATCTGCAGAATAGGTAAAAGGTGGGTTCGCATATGAGGTTTTATTATAAGATAAGGTCAAATTTTAATATAATATGAATATGTTATACACTAGAAGATGCAGTGTTACGGAAGAAAGCATCCTGTCCTTTTTTGAATAAACATTCCAATTTCCAGTAAGAGTATATGAATAGTAAATTATTTTTTCGTTTTAAGTAGGCAGGTACCCATATATTTTTTGCTTAAAATGTTTAGGTTGATAAACTTGTTTGGGCGGCTTTGGTTTAAATGACATATTATGTTCTACAGCAAATGAAAAACAATTTAAATTTTCTATAAATTATAATACCTATTAATAGACGAGACTGAGACGGCTATAATAATATAACGTATAGAGTCTTAGAACAAGAATTCACGTCGATGCCGTTACTGCAGCAGAACTTACCGTCATTCGGTTGTATTTTATTATTATTATGCGCTTGTCAAGTTGTTTTTTTAATTTTCACATTTTCAAAATAGAAATAAATGCATATTGCTTGTAAACATATTCGTAGTAAACCAGTTGTACCTATACCCATACCAATACCTATATACCTTGTTACAGTAACACATACTGCAGGACCAGCTGCTAGTGCATAGTGCAGTGAACTCGTGTCTAGCTGTTGGGAGGGGATCTCGGACTACAAGCGAAGACGTATGGTACCTACACACTGTACAGAACCAGTCTCGTTTTGTAAGCATTCATCAGTCATCTTGCCATGGACGATGATGTGTACTAAGCCTAAGTTGTGAAGTATTATTATTCTGTCGTGGCAATATTCGTATAAAACGCTATATTTTTGAGGATAACCATCAACATTATTGCAAGGTAAAAAATTATTAATTAGGTATTGTTTTAAGGTGATTGTTGTATATTTTTCCGCGCGGCAGTATGTACCTACCTACGTGACAAAATTATACGCCTAGTGCATACTCAATTATAACCAGCTAACGCATTATATGATTATTAATATTGTATTGTATTATAAGTTATAACTATTTAGACTTGTACGCGTTATTGATAAACAGGTACGTTGATTAAAAAACAAATATGTATTGTGTTTGATTTAAATATAATTGACTGCTAATGGAGATAAAAAAAAGTATAAAAACCGGCTACTGCATGAATAGCCATGAAATTGATGTTTACTCGTGTATAACCTGTATAATGACATAATTTTGTAAATATTTTAATTTTTTTTTATACGTCACTAAAGCACAAAATATGTTTATACATTTATACCTAAAAAAAATGAAACTCATCTGCTTATAACACATTATATTATATACATAATGTATATATTAATACAATATATTATATAAATAATGTGTATAACTACCTACATGATATGTTTGTTTTTGTAATTTAATTAAGTTCCTCAAAATATGTTAACAAACTGTTTAATATGACACTAAGAATGTATTTTTGTTTGTTTTCACTGAGAACTAAACATATCAAACTACCAACAACAATTCGGAATGCTGTTATTCTTTCAAGCAGCACATTTCGTTGACCACAAACATTTCTTCTATTGTCACCTACATTTAGGTTAAATTACAGTTTCTTTAGCTTACTTTATATGTACCAGTAAATCATATTCTAGTAGTACGTAACTAAAGAAAACTTGTAGAAAAACTTTAATTTATTCCTATTACAGTCTAATAGTAAGTACCTACCTATTATTGAATTTTTAAGTATAATCCGATTAGTTTGTTTGGAGTTCGACAAATGTTACGATTTTTATAAAAAAAACCTTGGTCCAAATACTATATTATATTGAAAATAATATAGTTTTTGGACCACTATTTCTCTAAAATCATAACGGTTGACGGAATTCCGAATACCAATATGAACTAGGTAACCGGGTTTTATAATATTATGTCTTTGTATGCATGCATTACATAAATATTATTTAAGCACGTGTCAAATGTAGAACTATAAATAAAATAAATAAAGTTAACAGTATACAATTGTAAAGCAAAATGCACTTCTCCCTTCCCCAAAAAAAAAAACAATAATAATAATTTGGTGGTAGGTATGTGTGTATATGGTGTATATATCCTATAGCAAATGACAGTTTGTTGTTTCTTGAGTGTTAATTGTTGATTTCAAATATTTAAACCGATTCCATTTTATGAGTAGGAACCTGAAAAAAAGTATCAACAAAATATAGGTTATCGATCAATTATAACCTGTAAGTACGTTATAGTTTAAAAGTTAGAACTTGCATTATTCACAGACTCTAGCTAGTATTATAGTGTAATTTTGAAATTATCTATTTTATTGAAAAATACTTGATTATAATATCATCGAAAACGTTATAACCTAAAAGTATAACATTTCGCTTTTTCTATCTACTTATTTATAATAATGTAGGTCATGACAAAATATAGCTTTTTTTGTAACGAAGAATATTAGAATCATATTAAATTATAAAATGTAAACAATTTTAATTTGTATAATAATTGCAGTATAAAATATAGTTCACCAAATGTATAAATATTATAACAATAGTACACGTTTAATCCAAAAATTAATGATATTCGAATGATTAAATAAAAATACATCGTTAGAAATATAAGTTTGTAGGAAAAACGGACCAAAAAAAAAAAGACTGTAAACTTAATGTTCAGATCGGTATAAAAAAACAATAGCGTTCATATTAATACATCTGATACGAAATTGATGGACAAAATACTGCGGCAGATACGGAACACTTCCTATGACCTTTCTCTATGTATCCATTATATAACTACCGAAAATAATTTTAAATTTTCCTTTGATTGTCATTGATAAACGTACGTTCGCCAATTAGTTTTGACGTGTAAGCGACATGGCGATCGCTGCAACAACAATAATATTATCAGACGCGTGTGACCAGCTGTGACGTGTATTTGTATTACCCACACACCACACATGACCACATGATATTATTATAGTACATTCGAGGTAAATGTATAAACATAGTTTTACCTGCCACTTTATGTTCAATTGTTTTTTTTTCAGTTTCGTTATACCGTCCCGACTCCCAACACGGGTGTAATCGTCTCATACCCGTCGTTTATAATATAAATTTATAATATCATATTAATAAATACTAATAATATCGCGTGCAACAATGACAGTATCGTAATCATTGACTTAACAAAGTATTTATTTTCTGTGAGCATGTATTAATTTCAATGTCTTTGTCCTCAACTCTATACAATATTATACGTATTATATGTGACTTGAGTCACATACCTACCTATCGGGATCATCTGCAATGACATTGTCTATAAGACGTGAAACTATACGACTAGTCTAGAATTTCAATTTAAAGAATTAAAAATAATTTATATAGTTCACCGACCCGTGACAATGAAGGGTCAATCATCAAGAGTATTGCTGTTGCTCGCGTTCTTGTCTGCTGATTTGACTGGCGGCGAATCGTGCTACGAACCAACCGACCAGGATCCATACCTTTACTTTTCACACAAGACGGCCTATCAACTAATATTCAACTCAAAGTTCAAACCGGTGCCTTGTAAGTTTGCAGAGCATATACTCATATCGTTAACATAATATTGTGGATATTAAATTATAACTTACTAGAATTTCGATGACAACTCTTATAAATTATAATATATAATATGTGGACTTATATTTTATATTTTTGATTTTTCTCATCGTTTTTAGAATCATCGAAGCATCTTGTTTGTACCTACTTTATTTAATATAATATAATATTAGAATAATAATTAAATACTTATTTTATGATTATTATAGTACACCTAATAAAGACAATACCGCATAGTTAACTGTATTTTCAATTTAGATTGCCGACCGACATTTGTATGGATGTTTATCAGACCGGGCACCAGTTACCCGAATACCAACGAGTCCATGGCAATTCGTCAGTTGCATCTATTCAAAGATAGGGTGATAAGAAATCACGAAGAACGTAGAAGTACGTTTTAAAGTATTGAACTATTAAATGATAGGTAATATTAATATAATGTTATTTTAACTTCACAGATGGACATTTATGTAAAAACGTATTAGACAGTTTAAAACGTTGGGAATTTGAAGTCAATCCAACTTCAGAAGATGATATTTCCCCTCAAGGTAGGATGGACATGCAGCTACTCGCAAAAAGGATGAAAGACAAAATGAGTGAAGTTTTAGTAAAAGAGATCAACCAAGATACATTTAAAGTGAATAATATTAAAAGTTATTATAAAAATATAATTATATTTAAATCGTTGTAATAAGTATAGTAGGCACCTCACAAATTTAAAAAAAAAGTTTTATTGATTGCACAATTGTTCTTGTTTGTTAGATTTATGCCAGTGAAGACAGAAAAGTTATGAACAGCGCCGAGGAATTTTCTAAAACTATGTTTGGAGAAGACTTCAAATCCAAAGTTCCAATCGAAAAAATCGAAAACAATTCTAGTTTTATCGGGGTATTAAAAATAAATATATATATAATATTGCATTGAATTACTCTCGTTTTACTCATGATTAAATTGTGAACCTTCCTTAACCTTCAGTTAGAGTCTTGTCCTAAGTGGACTGATGCGGTCCACAATTCTGAAGCTTCGCTGTTTCGTAAATCACCAGAATACTTGGACATGGTGAGCCAGATGAGTAAAAGACTGGGTTTTCTGGAAAACATAACTGACAGTAAGTATACCTCTACAATATTAATTGTGGAGCTTATTTTCACAAGCCTAACACGTTTTATTTTTTATATGTAATTTCAGGTATAATTCATGCGATGTACGAATCATGCCGGTATAATAAAGCGCTCGTGATCGAATCTTACCCGGCATGGTGTGGCCTGTTCACTAGACAAGAGTTACAGGTGTGTGCGATAAGTGCTAACAAACCGATATGAATTTGATTACAGTTATTAATGTGTCTAATTTTTGTACTCAGCTTTTAGAATATTACGAAGATTTGGACTATTACTATAAATACGGTTACGGTTCTGAAATAAACACAAAGGTGGGATGTCCGATCGCAAAAGAGCTGATGGGATATTTGAAGTAAGATTCCAAAAGTATACTTGCCCATAATTCGTCATTTATAGTTATAGGTAACCAATTTATCAGATTTAATTATTATTATTGGATTTCTTCTTAGTGCTGTAGCAAAAAACGATTCCGATAGACCTTCGGCTGTATTTAGGTTTGGTTCTTCGGCCGGGTTGTTGACTACATTATTGGCTTTGGGCGTGGCAAAAGACACGATTCCTCTAACCCACTCCAATTACCATGCTCAGTATCGTCGTCAATGGAGAATGTCGCAAGTGGACCCATTTTCCAGTAATTTTGCCGCCGTATTTTACAAGTAAGCATAATATTATATTAAACTTGGTGTTGAAACAAAAGTGCTTTTTAGAATTTAATATGAAATAAGTTTTAACCTAATTTAAATTATCGTGTACCTAAGTAAAAATTTCTTTATTTCCATACTATTATAATTGTGATCATTAAGCAAAGACACCACATGAATATAACATAAAATCTTTAAATTGATTGCATGTACAGTTTTAGTTTAAATGTTGTTAAAGTATAGGTAAATCTAATCTTTCTAGTTCTTTATAGTTCAGTATCTTTCTGTAATTTCAATAAAAATTAAAAGTTTGCAGTTTCGGTCCATAAACAAGTGCAAGTTCATCGATTTGGTCTATATATTGTTTTAGTACCTTATACTTAATTACAGTTCACGGTATTGTATTGAATAGACAAATCCCCTATGTGCAGGCTATAATATAAGTTTTACGCCAGTACAATGCAAGTACTAAACTATCATATTATACCATTGATTAATAACCTATAAAAAATAAATTGTTTACCTACAATAATATATTATAAGTTATAATAAACCTAACTAACCTTATAACAATGTCATATTGACATATTGTATACTGGTGTATATTATAATACAAGACGTATAGGTACAACTATCGTTACGATCACAATACTGTTTGACTGTGCGTAATCATTGTTTATTGTTTAACCCGTTAATTTAAATTATTGTATGTACGCTAATATTATGTATTATTATACTAATATTATTATGTATCGCTGCAGGTGTGATCAAGGCGACGAAGAGAATAAAGTAATGTTCTACTTGAACGAGGGTGTGTACGATTACCCGGGTTGTAACGTCGGTCTGTGCTCTTGGAAATTTGTGGAGAACAAATTCAAAGACTATCTGGGACCAAATGGCTGCAACGACGAAGTGTGTCGCGACCGTAGTCGAGCGTCGGGTGTTCAGGGCGCCGTTTTGGTCACCGCACTGATTCCAATCGTACTTGCATACTTGCACGTTTGAATAGTATTACGAATATGACGTTTTTTCATTTGGCTGTGTCATAAATTATATGATTATTATTACATAAATATTATTTTTTAGTACTTTAGAACGTAGTCAATATTTAAATAGTTGAAAAATAATAGTAAATTTCATTATTTTCATACTATTTTTAGGATATTTTATTCTAGCAGTGTAATGTTACGAAGTTCCGTGGATGTCATTATACCTATGATATAATATTTTTATATTGTTGTTCGAGCTACTCGTGTAAATGTTTCTCAAAACACAAAAGAATAACAACACTCCCATCCGGCTAAATCCAACTAGTCATTATCATGTAAATTACTGCACTGACACGTCATACTTTTCTTTTCTGTCTATGGTTCAAACTGAAAGTCACTTTAATAATATACCTACTATTTGTTACTAAAAATATTTTTTTAGCTTTATCTCTATTTATTATTATTTTTTTATTTTTTTTACAAAATATTATCAGTGGAGACGTTATGTTTACAAAAATGATATTAGTAATATCTTATTACAAGCAGTACAATTATTTAATTTTACTACAGCTGATCATATTTCTATAGTATTATAACCATGATGTACCTAACTAAATACTCGGGATTGAATCATTTTATATTGAATAGATAGTAAAACTTCCCAAACAGCAGTCATGCAGATGATAAGTAAAATAAACTATAATATCAATATTTAGTTTTATCTAATAAAATACATAAACCTTACTTTTTCCTACTTATATATATTTCGACTGGTTTATCATTCTACGTTTGATCTCACAAACGGCATAGGTACGCTGGATTTAAGCTGAAACCTGATTTGATTGTAATTATGAAATATTTTACCTAAGTACAATGGTACATATTCTAATTATAGTTATTTTGTTCAAATTTATAATATATATTATACAATAAAAAACATTTAACACTTTAACATTTTGTGTATGTACTTATTCATATATATATTGTAAATTAAAACTAAAATTAAGGGCCAGTTGTACAGTCTGTGATTAAAGTTAATCACAGTTTAACCGGCCGAATTTGGCCAGTTAAATATCTGTTAACAGCTGATTAAGCGTAATCGGAGTTTAATCACAGACTGTACAACTGGCCCTAAATCCACAAATAGGTAATATTAATATTTAATTATTAGAAGTTAGCTAACAATCACCCGATCGACGAGCCGTAATATATCTGTGTATTAAATGAGACGCACGTTTTTGAATACTTGATGTTGCATTATACCTATTTGTATTAATATAAATGAAATATTTAAAATTACTTTGTTGTACCTGCAATTAGAAAAAAACAATAAAACGTATGTACAATTTGTTATAATCACATAATACATATTATACAGTTTATAAAAATCTGTTACTAGAACGATTAGATATTATAGTTGTTTCCTTCTGCATTAGCAACGAAATATTTTTTTTTCTGTGTTGAATCGATATTACAAATGAAGCAGGTATCAACTGTATATAGTGTATATATATTTGCATAGGTTACAAAATGTAGATAATGAATATTATTTCCGCAAGACAATTAAAAAACCACACCATAAAGCATTATGTCTGAAAATAACCTATAGATGATCAGCAAATGGCATATCGACTTTTTAAACATAAAGACAGCTATCTGAAAAACTGAACGTCACGTCGTCACCTTGGTTTAGTAAAAATTAAAACCCACGTACGTAATAGCACTAATTTAACAATAAGTTTCAAGTCTCTAGGGTCAATGTTTTTTTAATTTCAAAAAAATAACTAAAACTGATATATTGTGTAAAGTATCAAAACTCGTCAAAATTAAAAAAAAATGTATACTAATTGAAAGGTCCATTACATTAGCACCACCTTATTCAAAGAACTAAAAAAACCAATTATCGTTGATCCATTTGTACACATTTGTAATCCTAATATAAACGTTTTTCCATTATTAATAAAATAGGTATACCTATTTAGAATATCTATTCGAACAGAATTATATTGATAACAAATATAATATGTCTAGTATCTATTATAATTGAGATTGATGACAATAATCATTTTTGTTCAGGACTAAACAAAGGATTCTGAAAATATGTTGGAGATTTTTATCAACCCTTTAGCCATACGTGTCCACTGTCATGTCTTTGAACAGATATTTTGGATCACTTGCCCTAGACCTGGTTTGTAATTAAACCACATTGAACATAATAACACATCGAGTCTTGGCACGGTAGAATAATGAAAATGTATTTAAACTATAAACTATAGTACTACATTAGTCTATATAGCAGGGGTGGCCAAATCACGGCTCTCGTCACAGTCGTATGCGGCTCGCGGTCTTATTTACAAAAACCAAATATACGTATGTGAAGTTGGCCCACCCAAGTTATAGAATTTACTTCAAAGCACCAACAATATTTTGCAAGTAATTTGCAAGAATTTGCAAGCACAATTTTAGAATTTGCAAGTAACCGGTTTTTGAGAAATTTAAGGGTGGGCCAAATTCACTTGGCCCACCCAAGTACTCCGAATCGGTCCAAATCGGAACCAAACGATAGCTACTGATTTGCAAGAATTTGCAAGTTTGGTTTTAGCATTTGCAGTAATAGCTTGGATGGAAAATTATCAGCCAATTCTTTATACATAAATTTATATCACGACCGTCATTCTTGGCAAACTATTCTGAGGCGAAAGTGTTCATATCCACTTATTACAGAACCTAATACTGTTGAAGAATATGACTCTGGCAGCACTAGCTCTAAAACAGATGATGAATCAGATGGATCATCAGATGGTAAAAATATATTTAAATTTGATATTCCTTATAGAGACTTTCTTAAAATGAATCCCTGTAGTATAATTTATGGCAAAAAAAACACAAAAAAAACATATACAGTTCTAAAACAAGGAACATGGACAAATATAATTAATGATTGGTTCTTAAAATCTTGTAAGGTTCGTTGTTGTATAATATATAAACGCTGTAGAGTTACAAACAATGCGTCTAGAGCAAACCATTTTTTAACGTTCTCGGGAAAATGCCAAGACTGTGGAGCAGAAGCAACAGGGTGGGCAGAAGAAAAACCGGAAGATGGTATGCCATTAACAGTGAACATTATTTTATTAGGCGTGAAAAAATCAGTTCCACATCAATCAAAAAGACCACTGAATGGAGCTAAACGTACAGAAGTAGGATTGGACCTTATACACGATTGTGCTAGTAACTGGAGGAGGAATATTACTAAATCGCTAAAATTTGGTGATAAAATACCTGCCAATGTGTACAATAGCAATACACTTCGAAAATGCAAACAGCAAAAGAAGGATGAAATATTACACATTACCAATAAATGTCCCATTATGTCACTCATTGAATTAAAGTATTCAGTTTATTCTGGTTCTATTCATTTAATTTGTGCAGACCCATTAATTGTCCATTATTGGACACCATGTCAGTTAGTTATTTATAAACAACTAAGAAAATCATATGTCCGTCTAGCAATAGACGCCACAGGAAATGTAGTTAAGAAAATTAAAAGGACGAAAGACGGTTTATTATCAAGTCATATTTTTTTATATGAAGCAGTGGTATCAACAAATGAATACCAATCGTCTATCACACAGATGTTAAGCGAGAAACAAGATACGTTCACGATTTTTTCTTGGCTGGCACGATGGTTGAATGATGGGGTGACTGCCCCCCAAGAAACAGTTTCTGATTTTTCAATGGCATTACTTGGAGCTATTTGCCGAGCTTTTTGTGATGGGATAACACTACGAGACTATGTTGAAACGTGCATCGACATTTTAAGGGGAAGTCTATCTCCACGACATGAACTCCATTGTTATATACGAATAGATATAGCTCATCTAATAAAACTAGTATGTCGTTGGAAATGTTGGACAGAACAAAATACCAATCACGTTAAAGAATTTTTCGTAAGGTAATTCTAATAAGAAACTGATTAATTTATTTCACTAGCTTTAACTTCGTACTTTCATAAAAAAAGATAAACGTTTACGTTACGTGTGTGAGGTTGGCCCCCTACATTATCCAATTTTACACAACCCTTAGCTATTTGAAAGCATTTGAAATCCATTTTCAGAACTTGAATTTTTATTCCACTGGCAAGAACTTTTTTTAAGTAAGCGAGCCTAATATCCGTTTTAGATTTTATCTATTCAATTAAGATTTATTTCATGAGTTTCAGATTTTTTTATTCAACTTTGCTTTTTTTCTACGATTTACAATTTTTTATACAATTAATAGATTTATTTATTCTAAATAGATTATTTTTAAATCGATTATCAATAAAATGGATAAAAAAAATCTAAATAGAACAAAAATCAATGTTAAATAAAAAAAAAACTTATTTGAAATTTGGTGTGGGGATAAATTAACTTTTCACACATGCTTTAATTGCATATTCTTTGTATAATATATACACCTTAATTAACTTAAAATGATTTATTTAATGTTCTTTAAATTTATTAAATTGTTATACATATAGGTGCATTGTCTTATTAATAAATGCTGACTCAATTGAAGATTTTCAAAGTATTTTAATTGATACGTTAACTGTGGCATCAGGTCGTCATAATGGCTCATTAACACATAGCCCGTATGAAAATTGCCCAACCGAAAAATCGTTTATTGTATTGAAAAATAAAATAAAAGGTAATTATATTATTCAACTTTTCAAATTAAGTGTATTTGTTTCCTTCGTTCTTTTAACTGGTTTAAAATATATTTACTTTAAAAAAAAATGTGTTGTTCTAGAATTTAATATTACATTAAATGTATTATTTTTGTAAATTTTTTTTGTTTAAGGTGTTGAGCAACTTTCAGAAGTTTCAGAGATATTAGATCAACCAATTACAAAATTTGAGGATGAAGAAGAAAATGAAATTTTTGAAACAAATCATCAAACTTCATCTTCTCTTTTGAATACTTTTTTAAACAATATAGAAACAAAAATTAATTTGAATATTTCGTTGGAAGGTGATAGATTAAATGGTTACTATTTACCAAAATTCAAGACAAACGTATTAAGAATTTGTAAGAAATTTCCACTGTGGTCTAAGGTGATGTTGTCATATTTTCAGTCACCATATTCTACTGCTAAATCAGCATCAGTGGAGGGAGATTTTTCAGAGTTAAAAAACAAAATATTAATACATGAAGGTAGACCAATGACGGTGGACCGATTTGTTTCTATTCATATTCAAAGTCTAGAAAGTTCAATGAAGTTAGCAAGAAGTCACCAGCTATATGCAGAGAACAACAAAGTAGATCCAAATGTTGATTCTTTTAAAAATAGTCAAATCATTAGTCCAAAGTCCATTCCACGTTACAGTCCACATACCAGTTTGCATAGCAGCTCACATAACAGTTTGAATACTAGTCCACATAGCAGCCCACATAACAGCTTAAATAATAGTCCACATAGCAGCCCGCATAGTAGTTCATATAACAGTTTGAATACTAGTCCACATAGCAGCTCGCATAACAGCTCAAAAAACAGTCGCCATAGAAGTCCAGCAATCAGTGCATCAAGCAATTCACTTAGCTCGGACAATAGTTCTGTATGTAGTAATGATACCTTGAAAGAAGAAGAAACATGGAAAGGTCTAAAAAATTCACCTATGGGTCCTCTTATTACGGATAAAAAACGAAAACGACAAGCCAAGTATATAAATCCCTGCCCGGAAATTGATCGCATTCTTAATAGATCTAGAATGAGATCTCATAAAAATACACTGATTTTTAATGGTAATATTGCATCACAGTGTAAAATAAAAAGTCAAATTTATATTGCAACAAACACTTGTCCGTTTGATTCAGTTGTGGTTGCCATAACAGTGGCTTATAATGATTATCCTTATTATAAAGACTTCGTAGATAATACAGAAACCCAATTTTTGAAGTTTGCAAAAAATTTAGCTAAGTGCGGTGCGACAAATGATTTATACAAAATTCGTATTGAACTGTTACGTTTATACTTTGAAGTAAGTGAAGTTTATCAAAAAGTGAATGTGATAAATTCAGAGTGTAACGTAACAAAAATAATAAATTCATATTTAAAGCAATCCCCAAGTGCTATTGAAAGCTTAGTTTGCAACGAATGTGGTCATGAAACAACTCGTCCTTCACCCACAATAATATTACCACTGAAAAATAGATTAACAGATTTAGAGCATCTCTTTGGCGCCTATATGGAACCAAAATATTCAGTATGTCGGGAATGTAAAGGTACCAAGAAATCTGAAAGAGCACTGGGTGATCACATATTTATAGAAACTGACGTTGTTGAAACTCCGTCAAAACTGAGTGATATTCCAAAAGTATTAAATGAAAAGTAAGAATTATTACTTAATGTATATTTTATTCATAGTTATAAATTATGACTATCGAGAATTAATATAAATTAAACCATAGTGGTAAACATTTTATAAATTAATTAATAGTTTTTTATATGAGCACGAAATTACTAACAAACAAATTTATAAAAGATTTTACATTTTTGTTAAAAAATAGTTATTGATATTGATTTGAAAGTTTTAAACAGGTACTAACTATTTTTGAATATTTTTATTCGGAACATTATAATGGTTTTATACTTACTATATATTAATCATATGATTTCAGGTATCTATTAATAGCTGTAATACACTACGCGTTTGGACATTATACAACATACATATATAGAGTGGGAAAAAATGTGTGGGAGTTGCATAATGACCTCAATAAAAAAATAACTGTGGTAAAAAACGAAGAAAATAAGGTGCAACCTCATATATTAATGTATGTACAATCAAAATGATTTTTTTTGGTACATTCAATTTTTTCTGTGAACTGAAAACTTTTTAATAGTAAATCATAAACTTATAATAAGGCTAAAAATACCTGTTTCTATTCAATGTATTTATTATTCTTTTTTTCCAAACTATTATTATAATATTATAATATTGTTATTAAAATTAACTTTTATATATTAATATTGTCATGGTTTTTTATACTTTGTTATAATTTTTTTTGTATTATTTTATGATGTTAGTTATAACCAGTATAACAATTTTATCTTTAATGTTATATTATACATTTTCTATAGTAAGCTGTTATGGCAACTACCTATAATTGTAAACAGTTAAGAGGTGCTACCCGAGGTTGTGGAAAGCAGAGACTTAATACGTTTGTGATAAGTATAACTTTATTTACTGTTTTTAATTATGATCTTGTTTTATACCTACTAAGAAGTTGAAAGAGTAAACGAAAAGAAACCTACCTAACTATTATGAATACTTTATTTGATCAGTTCTACAACTATTACAATGATTCATATTTATA
The DNA here is from genome assembly GCF_001856785.1 of Myzus persicae. Lineage (NCBI taxonomy): Eukaryota > Metazoa > Arthropoda > Insecta > Hemiptera > Aphididae > Myzus > Myzus persicae. Next base: position 50,362 of record NW_019104362.1, read on the forward strand.
TAATTATAATTTATTACTACAACTATAATATTGTAGTTATTTAAGTTTACTTTTATTAAGTTTTATATATGAATATCGTAATGCTTTTTTATACATTATTATAATTTTTTTTTATTATTTTATTTAGTTGGATACGACAAGTGTAATGATTTTATCTTTCTAAAGTAAGCTTAGTGTACTGATTTGGCAACTCTGATTGTAAATAATTAATAAGTTTGTGATACAATTTTTAATATTGTGATCTTATTTTATACCTACCTACTAAGAAATTGAAAGAGTCAACCATATTGAAATAAATGAGAACTATAAAGTGATATTTTTTTGTAGTCTTTTTACATAAACCTGTTAAAATCAGTTAAATTGCAAATTCTAAAACCAAACTTGCAAATTCTTGCAAATCAGTAGCTATCGTTTGGTTCCGATTTGGACCGATTCGGAGTACTTGGGTGGGCCAAGTTCACAAGTTCAAAAGCTCACGGCCGGGGCACGAGTGACTTGCAAATTCTAAAACCAAACTTGCAAATTCTTGCAAATCAGTAGCTATCGTTTGGTTCCGATTTGGACCGATTCGGAGTACTTGGGTGGGCCAAGTGAATTTGGCCCACCCTTAAATTTCTCAAAAACCGGTTACTTGCAAATTCTAAAATTGTGCTTGCAAATTCTTGCAAATTACTTGCAAAATATTGTTGGTGCTTTGAAGTAAATTCTATAACTTGGGTGGGCCAACTTCACATACGTAATACATAGTCTATTAAAATAAAATAGTCTGTTTTTTTATTGTATGGGTTCCTGCTTCTAACCTGTAACAACGAATGCTCGTTCAAACCGTATTCGTTTATAACGAGCAACCAAATATAACAAGAAAAACTAGCCGGTGGCCCTTGAAATCATTAAAACCGATTTCTACTGTATATATTTTTTTAATCACATTTATGAATTTAAAGTATAAATACAAAACAACTATACTAAGTTTAAGTATTTTTTGCAAGGAAGACGGTTGGCTGCTAAACCCCAATCAGCCGATGTGAAAAGGTTTGTTTTCTTATTATGTTTTAAAAACGTCAGGTCGAGACCTATCCGGTCGGTCTTCCTTATCACCCAATACTATAAAATTTGCTTAAACATAAAAATAAATATGATATCCATATCAGAATATGATCGAAAGGAAGCTGTATTGTTATGGTTGCAATATATCTTTTTTCTATAGAAATCTGTCAAGGCCTAAACGTTACAGTTAAATTAATAAGTGTCCCCCCTGAAATCAGATGTGTTGTAGGCCCTGTATATTATCACACTTCAAAGCCAGATTGGTAAGATTTAAGAAAAATTATCTGAACACTATTTTTTTTAATTGAAATTATTAATCTGAGAGTTATGAGCATTTTTATACTGTGGTAAATGTTGTATAAAAGGTAACCATATAGAAGTTTCTCTTTTGTCGTACTAATTTAGATATCATTACAAAATTGGTTCAGCAGTACAATAATTTGTTAATATGTTCTATGTTTGTTTAAACTGAGCATATTTATATAAATGGTAGATGAATTTAATATTGTGATTTTTTCATACAAATACAATTGATCATATATTACAGTGAAATACAAAATATAACAATGTTATGTTCAATGAGTAACACTTAACTATTATATTTTTTCTTCAAGGATCACAAATAATTTAAAATATAATACTAGGCACAACACTTTGATCACACAATATTCAATAAAAAAAGCAAAATTAAATACATTCAAAATATATAAGCAACAACATAACATATTGTATTAGTTGTATTTAAGTAGTTATCATATTTTTAAAGTTATTAATCTATAAACATTAAATCTTAATACATAGTTACAAATTTAATACTAATAATAGGAACAAAACGTTTGTCAGAAAATATTCAATAAAAAAATGAAAATGAGAATACAATCCCAATGTATAAGAAACATATTATATAACTTGAATTCTCAACAAATCTAATTAACAATGTGATGGGTGAACAAAAACAAATAAATTATTGTTTAAAGGTGAAATAGTAAATTCACAATATGTAAATAAAAATATAATACATATCAATAACACATGCCTGAAATTGGTTGAAAACATTTAAAATGATTACCTGTACACTGTTACCTTTGCTATCATATGAATTTAAAATAAGATAATCTAATGATAACAGCCGCTTTTGGCTTGACATGCTTCACAATACCATGCTTGGAAACATTTAACTGCATATTCTATGTGTTCCAATAATACCAGATGCGTGACATAGTAGTATTTCCCACGATCCACTGTTTAGAAAACAAAAAAAATATTAATGGCACTTAATTTATAGCATAATAATAACATAATATGATTATAAAGATACCTATTATATAATTATGGCATTTGGGGGACGAAGTTGCCGAGTGGATAATGTGTCGGTTGCAACGCGCACCGTCGCCGGTTTGAATCTCGGTCATGGGCAGCACTTCTCTCCGTGCAGTCACGATGTTTGGAGAGAGAGGCAGACATCACCCACTCAGGCATGGCAGAAACCTACGGGTGCAAACTAGAAATTCTGCCAAACAAATACACACGTGTTCCATAACCCTACAGTCCCACAACCTACAGCTAATAGCCTCAGAGCCGAAGCTTAAAAAAAAAAAAAATTATGGCATTTTGTACAACATTATTAATTGCTATAAGTCAGCATTTAATGTAAAGGAAAAATTTAATATTTCAAACAACATGTCAACAAAGGTTAAATTTGACCTTAAGGGGGCTGCAGCACGCGTATTTTTCATACGTTTTAGACCAATAAGCGGTGGTAAATTACACATACTTCGGATTGTCCGATTTAAATTTTTTATACATGTATGAGTTCGTTGACAAAATATCTAGGCTTTTTAGGAAGCCGATTTTTGATTTTCAATTTTAAAAGACCTAAAAGTTAAGATATTTTTTTCAAAAATCCTGTGAAATAATTGCATTATATTTGTACTTATTTTGAGCATATCTGATTTTAAATAAAAAATCGACTTCCTAAAAAGCCTAGATTATTTGTCAACGAATTCATACATGTATTAAAAATTCAAATCGGACAATCCGAAGTATGTGTAATTTACTACCGCTTTTAGTAGTTTTTATAGTTATGCATACAAGAATATATTTTCGTTTTTCGTAATTCATTGACACGTGCGTGTGCGTTTTTTATGAGCGTTTGTAGTTCATAATTATTGTACAACAATGGATATTCAATCGATTTTCTTATTTGATTGTAATTCAAAAACGAATAATTACGAAGTGATAATAAGTCTATTTTTATCAATAGGCACATTTTTTTTTATAAGAACTTAAAGTCCCAATTTTGACAATATTTATCAAGCTGAAAATTTACGAGTCATTTTGCTGTTAAAAAATGTATAAATGTTTAAATAAAATCCTAAAATAAAGTGCGCCGAGAGTCACCTACTTACACGCTTTTTTAATCAGTTATACATTTTTTTTCAACATTTTCAAATAGCCAATTTGTAATTCTGGATTTTAGAAAACTTTAAACTGTTGAAATTGTTACCTATAATACATAGGTTAGGCTATCCAAGTAAAGTGGTTCATTTTTTAATACATTTATATAAAATGTATTTTTTTAAATAGCTTATTAATTTGAAAAGATTAAATTTTTTAAAAAAAAATAGGTAATGAGATTTAAAAAAAATTTAAACGACAAACTACAATAAGCTTAAATAGGTACATGTTTTTACAATCAGCATTTTTCTAAAAATCAAATTAACAAATTGAAAATTACATATCAGATTTAAATTTTTATTTCTCTTAGGTAAAAAAAAAATGCGAGATATTTAAGGCTGTAAATTATATATTTATATTTTTATATTTTAAAAAAAATTAAAATATATTGATTAGAAAAAAAGTTATTTAGTTTGTTAAGTCTTCCTATACAGTACTGCACCCTCCATATTAAATTAAATGTATCTATTATATTACTCTCGGTTTTCCAAAAAGGGCAATATAAATTCCATTTGTTGGGAAAACCTCCAAGGTGGAATATTCTTGGTAGCTTGACCACTTGTCTTACTTCTACGTCTTCTGATGGCATTTAGAAAACAATTTCGCAATTTAGTCCATTCTGACTTACACTTTTCAGCTATTACAAAAAATATTTAATTACTTGTTTGATGATTTATGAATTTATTTCATATTAAGTAAATATTTTTATTTTTTCATAAGCACAAAATTCGAAGTATATAAACATAATTTTATTTTTTTTTGCAAACATCAAATTATACATATACTGTGAATTATATAGTTTAATAATAATTAATATTAATAATTTTATGTTAAAATTAAATTTTAAATAAGAGTCGTAAATAATACTGTCTATATACATAACGGCGAAAACACATTTATTGTTCAATATATATTTTGCATTATTCTAATACCTTTGAATCATAAAAGTATTTATTTAATTAATAATTAATATAATTGTAATATATTTGAAAATTATTAAGGTAATTTTGTATTGCCATTCATTTTTAGTTTTTAGATCATCATACCCTTTTCCTGTTATATTGTGTAGCTTATTTTTTAGGGATAAAAAAATATCTTATAATTAACTAATTATAAATAAATTATTATTTCAATATTAAATTTTAAGTATAACATTCTTATTTAAACTTTTAAATATTTACAGATTTTTGGCCACCGGGGAATCTTATAGGTCTTTAGCCTTTAGTTTTCGTCTGGGGTTTAGCACAACCAGAGAAATCGTTGAAGAAGTCTGTGAGGTTATCTGGAAAACATTAAGACCGATCTACATGCCGAAACCCACCAAAGATGGATGGAAAAATATTAGCAGGGAATATAAAGAAATATGGAATTTTCCCAATTGTATTGGATCTCTTGACGGTAAACACATTAATATTCAATGTCCTATAAATGCTGGATCGGCATATTTTAATTATAAAGGAGTAAATTCGATCGTCTTACTTGCTTTGGTAGATGCTCACTATAGATTTATAACTATTGATGTGGGTTCTTATGGTCGGAATTCTGATGGAAATGTATTTGCTAAATCTGCGTTAGGGAAAGCGTTAGAAAATAATACATTAGATGTTCCACCTGATACACCAATAGAAGATAATGGAGACCCAATGCCATACGTAATTGTCGAAGATGAGGCATTTCCCTTGAAGCCATATCTTATGAGACCATATAGTAGGGTAACTTTGGGTGGTAATGAAGGAAACAAAATTTTTAACTACCGACTCTCTCGTGCAAGACGTGTAGTGGAAAACGCGTTTGGAATACTTTCAAATCGTTGGCGAGTATTCAGAACAAATATTCAAGTGCAACCTAAGTCCGTAGACAACATAGTACTTGCTGCATGTTGTCTTCATAATATGTTATGCCAAAGTCATGATTTTCAATTGGATGAAACAAATAATTATGAAAGTACTGAAGTTCTTGAAAATATGGAACCGTTAAGAGGGAATAGCACTCAAAGATCATTTGAAATACGCGAGAAGTATAAAGATTTTTTTTTGTCATCTGTTGGGGCAGTACCGTGGCAGTACGAGATGATTCGAAGAGGACGAATTAATATTTGATCAACAATTTTAAATAACAAAATAATATGTTCCTTGTTAAAATTATTTTAAATTAAAAATTATTCCTTATTATTTGTATATACAATAAATAAAAACATAATAAACATGTATACATTTATTTTTAATATGGTGTATATAACTATTCATAGGTAGTATCATAGGTTCATAATATATCAATTTGTATCAATATTCAATGTACAAGTATTATTTCATATTATTAATAATATTATTAATTCGATCTTTAAAAAAGAGTTATTTAAATATTTATATATTAAAATTAATATCTTACCTGACATTTGTAGATTTTTACCAATCTCTTCCCATGCCTCTTTACGAATGTTCTGATCTTTATAATCGGCGGAAAAAACATCGTATAAAGACTTGTGTTCGCGGACATTTTCAATTAATGACTCTTCAAATGAAGACATTATAAAAAAATTATTATAATTAAGAAACTAACTGAAAATAAATGATAAACCAATTGCATCAACCGATGTCTGGAGTAAAATGTCGTATTTTAAATAATACGATCCTATCACACGTCACACGTTTTTCAAAATTGTTTGAAACGCGTGGCGTGGAATCGAGTGGGAACACGTTGCGTGTTATAAATATAATCACAAAACCGAATAATATTTTAAAATAAACGGGTTAACACGCGATTTAAAATTATCGGCGTGTTAACGCGTGGCGTGTAAAGACATGTTAACGCGTGGCGTGTGAACAGTGTGTCCCTAGCTTAATAGTGACGAGCGTGTGAGTAAGATAAGGAATTTAATTAGGAGCGATCATTTAAACAATGAGGAGCGCGAATCGATAATAGAAATCTGCGAACGATATGCAGATATATTTTATTTAGAAAACGATTACCTAACAATGACTACTGCCGCCGAACACGTAATTAAACTACCATTAAATCAACCACCGATACACCGAAAACCGTATAGGTTACCGCACGCGCAAATGCCCATAATTGAAAAAGAACTCTTAAAAATGGAGGAAAACGACATAATAGAACGTAGCATGAGTCCTTTTAATGCACCACTATTACTAGTAAAGAAAAAAGCCGATGCATCAGGGAAAGAAAAATTCAGAATAGTCATAGATTTTCGAGCATTAAACAATGTAATTCTGAATGAATTTCACCCGTTACCTAATATCACCGAAATACTAGATCAGTTAGGTCAGTGCCAACTGTTCTCGCTGATAGATCTTAAGGCAGGGTACCACCAACTTAATCTAGCTAAAGATTCTAGGGAGTACACAGCTTTCTCAACAGGTCAGGGACACTATCAGTTCAAACGACGGGATGGGGGTACTTTTCCCGAAATTTCATGGAGAGGAAAAAAAAAAATAATGAAAAAAGAATGATAACCCAACCTAGCCAATATCAAAATTTATACCACAACTCGTTCCAGAATATACCAGAGATCCAGTAGTGACACCACCAATAAGAAATAATTTACAGTGATGCCTTGTTAGTGGCACTCGTCGCTACGCTCCTCGGCGCCGTCGCTCCGCTCCGCAAATCGAAAATATCCCTCGACTTGTTATGCAACACCACCTCAAGTTGGTCACTGTGTAACCGCTGTCATACCATAGACAACCACGCTTATCATTTTCGGCCACAGATATATGGAATAAAGTTAAAATAGTTAAAATAAGTTTATTCTATATATCTGTGTTTTCGGCCAAAAGCTTATCACTACCGCTATCAAAATCGGGAAATCTTTTTTTTCTCCATGAAATTTTGGGAAAAGTGCCTGAAGCCCTCAAACGACTAGTCATGGTACTAGCCTCCGCACCGAGTACGTTCGCAAGTATGATGGCAAATGTCTTGTCAGGTCTAATCGGAGTAAAATGTCTAGTGTATCTGGACGACATAATAATATACGCTAAAAATCTAAGTGACCATAATAATAAACTAATCGATGTATTCGAAAGATAACGTATCCATAACCTAAAAATAGAACCAGATAAATGTGAGTTTCTTAAAAGAGAATGTCTATTCTTAGGGTATATAATTTCGGAGCACGGAATAAAACCAGATCCAAATAAAATTACTTCAGTCATGAATTTTCCGACACCAAAGAATGTCAAGCAAATCAAAAGTTTTCTAGGTCTAAGCGGGTATTACCGAAAGTTCATAGAAAACTATAGTGCCATAGCAAGTCCGATGACAAATCTATTAAAAAAGGACGTAAAGTTTAATTGGGATAATAACTGTCAACAAGCGTTCGATAAATTAAAAACAAAACTTTGCACAGAACCAATATTACAATATCCCGATTTTACAAAAGAATTCATATTAACAACGGATGCTAGCGGGAAAGCGTTAGGAGCGATTCTGTCGCAAGGAAAAATAGGAAGTGACTTATCAATTTCGTATGCATCACGCACGTTAAATAAATTCGAATCAAATTATTCAACAACAGAATTAGAATGTCTAGCAATCGTATTCGGGGTAAAACATTTCCGACCATATCTCTATGGCAGAAAGTTCACAATTCTCACTGATCACCGACCATTATCATGGTTATTTAATCTAAAAGTTCCATTATCTAAATTAGCTAGGTGGAGAATCGAATTAGAACAATATAATTACGAAATTAAATATAAACCAGGGGTACAAAACACAAATGTCGACGCATTAAGTCGTATGTACACTTTTAAGGAAATCAAAGACGAAATTACGCGAATTTTATTGAAAAATCAGAAACAACCATAATAACGAAGAAAAATGTAAAGGAAGTACACGGTGAACTAATAGAGTCACCGAATGAATATCATATAGTATCGGAAATAGAGAAATATTATAATTTTAGATCGGGCATAAATTACGAATTAAAACAGAAATTTGGGGTAGATAAACAAATAAAATCGAATAAAGACGTAGGAAAAGTTGTTAAATTCAAAAATGAGGACAGGTACATAATATTTTTGATAACCAAAAGTAAACCAAAACAATTAGCAACATATGAAAACCTGCATTTGGCACTGTTAAATTTAAAATATTTTTGTGAAAAACATAACCTAAGTAAACTGGCCATGAACCAATTAGGACGCAAGGACGGATTGGAATGGACACAAGTTAGGGCAATGATACCTATTCCCGAACACGTTTTCATCGATTTTTTTAATGATTTTTTACACACGCCGACAATATTAGAAAACCCGCATCCAGCACCGATTTTTCGTTTAGCCTTCATACCAGTAGTTACAAGCCACGCGGCAGCTTTTTTTTTGTAATCCGCGTCTTTAGCTCCCACTCTGCTCCAAGCACGTTCTTCCAATATACGGTCAGCCACACCACGTTCGGTCAAAGAATTACTTTTATCGTAGGCTATATCGTGTTCCCTGCACACCGTGTCCAAACCGTTTATTCCGGGTTGTCCGAGAACAAGTCTTTTCCCTAAATTAGTCCCCAGCCCACAGTACTGATAACCGGGCAGATGTAATTCAAACGGTAAACTATTTATTACGGTGTTCAGCAGACCTGCACCACTATTGGTCTTGACCTTCGTACGTGGCAACATTATATGAGCACTTTGCTCGAACGACACGCGATTTCATACAATGAAATTTCTCAGTCAAGAAATTAAGCTTAAAGTCAATAATATCGATTCACTATCGCAAAGCAATGGATCGCGCCCCCCTCGTCACGGACCTCTTCCCGATGCTCTGAGAGCTTTGATCATCGGAAAATCCGGTAGCGGAAAAACCAACCTGGTTTTCACGCTTTTGGTACACAGGGGAGGCTCGTCAAGGGAGACTTTGAGACTGCGTCTCCCCTTAAAAAAAAAACGGCTACTTGTAAATAATAATGTATAGAAATATTTTTATTTGAATTCAAAATATATTATATCGTTTTCATTGCTTATTATTATAAATTGATGGTCACAAAATCGAAAACCTATTAATAGTTATCTCGATTCTCGATAGAAATACTATTTATAGTAATTTCTACGACGAGCGACGATCGCCGCGCGCCACGCCGGTATCAGTGAAACTGAAGCCAGACAGTTTCAATCGTAATATGTAATGGCATGGCTGGATGGTCGGAGGGGGCCGGGGAGATTAAGCTGCGTATTATAGACGCTATTGAACCTGGGTTCACGATAGTAATTGCCATGCCGCCGCGCCGTCCGTAATTAGTTTTAGACGTTTTAATCGCTGTTTTCATAATTTAAAAACCATTAAAAATGCAAAAACACCAAGTTATTGATTTTTTATTGACCCGTGGTTTTAATTCATTAACATACGAAGAAAAAAATCAAATAAAACTTAATCGCCCAACTCCTAATCTGATATTAACTTGTCAAGACGGTAAATATATTAGAAAATTTCAAAACAGTTGGCATAATAAATTTTCATGGCTCACTGGTTGTGATAAACGAAATAAAGGGTTTTGTTTTACTTGCGTAATATTCGGAGGGGAAAAGGAATGGAGTGTTAATGGATTGTCATCAATCAAAAATTTTTTAAGGAAATCAGAAAAACACGCCATTTCCCAAAAACATTTAACTAACCAAGAAAAATTTCATCTGTTGGTTAAAGTCCGAATTGAACACGCGATTTCAGAAGGTCGACGACTTGCTGCTGTAAAACATAACGAACAGGTCGGTATAAATAGACGTATATTAGCACGTATGATACATGTTGTTTGTTTTTTGGGCAAACAAGAACTTGCTTTTCGTAGCCATCGGGAAAATAATGAATCTTTAAATAAGGGAAATTATCTTGAATTACTCGAACTACTGGCTCAAGAAGAGCAGTTGCTTAAAGAGCACTTATTGTCATCGGAAATATTTAAAGGTACATCTAAGACGATACAAAATGATTTGATTGAATGCGTAACTTCCGTTTTAAATTCTAGAATTTTTAATGAAATACAAAGAGTTAATTACGTATCTATTCAAGCAGATGAAACGACTGATGTATCATGCCGATCGCAAATGAGCATAATTTTTCGGTATGTTGTTGAACAAAATATTGTAGAACGATTTATTGGATTTTTTGACGTTTCAAAAAATAAAACAGCCTCTGGATTAGCAGATATAATTTTATCTGAAATGAATAAGTGGGAAATTGGAAATAAAATTGTATGTCAGACCTATGATGGTGCATCGGTTATGTCGGGAGAAAAAAGTGGTGTACAATTTCGTATAAGGCAAATTTATCCAAATACATTATTTATTCATTGTTACGCACATCAGTTGAACTTGGTATTGTTACACGGGGCGAAGACAATAAAATCAGCCAAACTCTTTATTTGCAATCTAACTATGTTCCATACGTTTTTTAGTCGGTCTACTAAAAGAAGTGAATTATTAAGAGAACAAGGTTTTAAACTTCCAAATAAATCTGACACTAGATGGAATTATCACACAAGAGCCGCTTCTACAATAAAAAAACATTTTTTAGATCTCAAAAATGCCGTTTTACATGTAACTGAAGAACCAAGTTGGGACCCTATATCCGTTTGTACAGCATCTGGTCTTTATGATAAGCTAAATGATGCAAACTTCGTGTATTTCTTGATTTTGTTTAGCAAAGTTTTTTTATACACAGATCATGTATTTAACTTTCTCCAATCAAAATCCCTTTCGAATATAAAATCTTGCATTTCCGAAATTCAAAATTTAAAAAAAAATCTGGCCAATTTAAGAAATGATTCAAATGTGAATAACTGCTGCGACGAAGCAATACAGCTAAACAACAATTTAGAGTACGAAGACAAAAAACGAAACGAATTGCGTAAAATTACATTTGAAATTCTAGATTCATTAATCGTCCAAATTAACATACGATTTGAAGATTTTCCAAAACTAGAGTTTGTAGAGATTGTAAATGAAAAAATGTTTAAAAGCTACTACTCTGAATTTCCTGAGTCAAAGTTCATCAAGTTATTACAGCAGTACCCTAATACTTTTGATGCAGATCGTTTACGTAATGAATTGGCTGTAATTTATGCGGATGATAAAAAACATTTGCCTCCTCATGAACTCCTAGATTTTATAATACAAAGTAGGTGATAATAATTCATCCAAACTAAATATTATTATTTTTCATATTATATTTAATTTTTCCTTTGAAATTCACAGGTGATTTGCACAAGGATATTTATCCTCAGGTGACTAAACTTTGTCAGTTAGTGTTAACTATTCCATCTACGACGACTTCTAGTGAACGGTCTATGAGTACATTGAAACGTATTAAGACTTTTCTTAGAAACACGATGACCAATGAGCGGCTTTCAAGTTTATCATCCTTGGCGATTGAAAAAAATCTACTGGGTGATATGGCAAAAGATCCAACTTTTGTAGACAATGTTATTGACGAGTTTGCAGATAAAAAAGATCGCAGAATTGAACTAGTCTATAAGAAAATCTAGTATTAAATTAAGCAAAAAATATAAATACCTATTACCTATTACCTTAACCCGCCATGAGTCGCATCACGGTCTAAAAGACCGTGAATTATTATTTTACTTATAAACCATTGTGAGTAATTTACTTTATTTCATGCATTTGGTTACCTTCAATGAACACGTTGACCCATTTTTTAAAACTATTTAGAACAGTCTATTATTGTTCATCGAATTTATAGCTATTTGTAAAGTCCGTAACCTTGACACGGTACGTAACGGCGACCAGTACAAAGTACAGGCACCGTTGCGACCCAGTCTACACTTTGTCAACCACCACCACGGGCGACGACACCGTCGACTCTCCCACCTCTAAGGCGGGATGGGAAGACAGGTCGTACGAGTACCGGCCGCCGGCGCTCGACTCTCTCTCTTACGCCGATCGTCGAACTGCACACGCCAGCACCTCCGATCGCCGTATCACCAACCTCATAAAACTATACACCATAGTCACTTTCATTACGTGCACACAAATTGTACTTTTTTTTTTCTTTGGCGTCTGAATAAATTCATTTATACCAGAACCAGTGGTCGTCGTTCTTTTTTTTTGTTGTTCGTTGGTTACACTTCAAGACCGGCTCACCGCAATCTATACCAACCGCCGTAGCCGTGTCAAATTGGCTCCCCGCAGAGGAATCACCTCCAGTTGCAGTCAGCGTAAAGGTAAGAGTTTTATTCAAACTGACACATACCTCGGATAAATTGCTTGTTATATTAGTATTAAGATATTTAGCAAGGAGTGTGTTTGCCCGGTTAGCTAGGTACCCAGTGAACGTTACGTAAGAATTATTTCTAGTACCTAACAGGGAATCCCGCGCAGCCGTGCATAACCGTGATACGGATTGGGAAGTAGTTATATAACAACCACCACCCCTCCGCTACATATACCTTTCGTCCCGCTAGCGTAATTTTAAATCGTGTCACGGTGGCTCCTCGATATGCCGTTATCATTATTTAAGCCAAATCACATTTCATACCTTTGCGAGATTAGACTGCGATAGTGTGAGACTACAAATACATTGATAAGGCGGACCCTACACGGCAAGTTCTATGACAATTGACAACAGAAATTGAAATATTGAATTTATTCATTTATAATTTATATTTTATACTCATCATCATATAATCAAATGCTATACACGATCGTACTTATTTAATAGTACTTATTTAATTATGGACTTAGCAAAAAAATCACAGGTATTATTATTTAACTTATTATTTATTAGTAACAATTGCATGCTATAACTGCCTGTGTCATTATTCATTAACCATTTAGAATATACAATTTATGTTACTAAATAATGTGTACCTAACCAATGAACAAAATTAATTTACAATTTTGATTTTATGGTTTTTTTATTATCTAGATTATATTCTCAAAAGATTTTAAGTCAGCAAATCACTTAAACAAAACCAGACAAGGTTATAGTTGAACAGTATACCCTAGTTTTATGTATTATTTATGTTTTCTAGTTTTATGTTAGATTATTTATATTGAAATATTAACATATGACTGTAATTTAATTTTAATTTAATATTTATGATTATTTTTAAGTATTAATATTTATTGTCAATACATTTAAAGATTAAAAATGCTTATGACTACCTATGATATAAATGTAGAAAAATATTGGTAATGTAATTTAATGTTTAGACTTAGATACTTATAGTACTGACCATTTAGAATATAAATATACGTATGTCACTAACAAATATATTATGTCTAATAAACAAACTTTATGTGCAATAGAATTGTTTTTTTTTTTAATGTCTTTATAAACTTTTATAACTTTTCTACACCTATAGTTAAAATATCTTAGTTGTTTTTTTAATCAAGAAAACAAAAAATAAACTATTAATTAATATCTTGGAAAATATATTAATTTTACAAGTAGCTATGATATTATTTTATAAATTTTAGTATGTTATAATTTGTGAAAAGGTCGAATGTCTTTGTTAAGATTTGGATATTGTAGAAAAGATAATTAATATTTTTATTCATGTTCTGAATGATGATTAAAGACATTATTATAATAATTGAAATATTGGTAAAAGGTAAATCTTATTTTTTACTTCCATTGTTTAGTTGTTTGTTTGTAAAGAGTGTGATGCCAGTTTTAAGTATAGCTATACTCTGTCAAGGCATAGAAAAAATAAGCATCAAATTGCAGTTAAGCCACCTATTTCTGTACCCAAATGTATTGAATCTTTTGAAAAACAAGACTGTTGTTTGAATGTCAAAAAAAAGAACTTGAATCGACATTTAAGAGCAGTTCATGGATTTACAGAAACTCAGATTTCTAATATGAGTCTTAATCTAAAATCAAATATTTTATTACACCCCAAGGTAAATGTGGTGGTATTCATTTTAATAAGAAAAATAGTAAAATTAAAAATAATTTAAATTTTAGCCTTCAGCAAACTTAAAACCTTCTGAACCTAAAAAAGCAATGGTATATACAAGCAGTAATATTGCATTAATGGTAATATAAAACATCAATAATATTATTATAACAATAAATATTGTTATAGTATACATACATGTAGTAACTACATCAAATGTATATCCATAAAACATTTTCTGTAGCTCAACTAGTCAACTAAATATCTGTAAAATAGCTATATTTTTACAATAGGAACAAATACCTGATGGTTATAATTATAATATACTAACCAAGAAAAATTTAAGTGATGGGAAATTTATAGCTAAGTTTGAAATTTTGAATTTTGATGTCTCTGATGTTACCAATTGGATGTTAGAAATGAGACGAAAATGTAAAACAACATACCTTAGCACAAATTGTAAAAAGCCAGATTCAGTTATTTTTAAGGCAAGTTCTCATTAACATTATTACATTAGTATTATTTGAATATTTTTATTTAATTAAAATGTATTTACAGAAAAGGTACCGATGTCATCATAATACCAGACCTAAAAAAAATTCAGTTCCTAGAGCAAAACATTTGTCTTGTATAGCAACACTTATAATTCAAATAGAACACACTTTTGATGAAATGTAAGTAAATGTATTATTATATGTTATAGCCTGGGCGTTTAAACATAAAATTAGCTTCACTCAAAATATTACCTATACGGCCATACCTAATGTATATTTTTCTTAAATCCTAAAAATTAATCAAAAAAACCTGATAACTAAAACACTGTTTGTAGAGTTGTTTTATAGATACAAATATAAAATGTATAACAAATTAGGTATTAATGATTTTCAAAAATTATTTACAATAGGTAACATTTAAAATTATTAACGCCTAGTGCCCATTACATATTGTCCCACTTTATTTGTTTTTGTATTAGTGCTCCATATGATAAACCCACATCAAAGGCTGTTGTTGTAATGAGACATATTAATAACCATAAGCTGATGTGTGCAGATGTTTTAAAGTACAGAATTCCATCTGATGAAGTTAAAGAGCAAATATTGAAGTTATTTGAAGAAGGGAAATCGCCATCAAAAGCTCTTCTCACATTAAAAAAACAGCTATATGTTGACAAAGGTAGCAATTATTATGTTTGTGCAGGAGATCGAGGAGAACTCCCAGATCCTGAGTGGGTTTATTACCAATATTATAAGACATTCAAAAAACACTTTGGATCCTCTCATGGAGATGCTATGATGATATCTTTAAAAGATGCTGTAGATGAATACAACAGAGACTGTAATTATGAATGTTCATCAATGGAAATTCTTGATGATGGAAATTTTATTATAGCAATACTTAGCCCATTGATGAGAAGGATAAGTGAAGGTTTTGATGAGAGTGGAGAAGTATTATTCATTGATTCATCAGGCAATGTGGATCGTTATGGATGTAAAGTATTTTTCATTTATACTAACAGTTGTGCAGGTGGTATGCTTGTTGGTAGTTTGATTGTTACTAGTGAAGCTACATCAATCATTGTAAAAGGATTGGAACTGTGGAAAAAAATGTTATCTCCGGAGTCTTTAGGTAAAAGAGGTCAAATAGGTCCTAGAATATTTATGACAGATGACTCACTAGCTGAAAGAAACGCATTACGTGAAGTATTTCCTCAGACAACACTTTTACTTTGTATTTTTCACGTATTACAAGCCGCTTGGAGATATCTTTGGGATTCTAACCATGGAATTCCCTTAAAACACAGACCTTCCCTATTTAGTGGGATAAAAAATATGATATACTCAAAGGATACTGATGAACTAAATAATTCTTTTAACTTGATAAATCAAAACCCAATAACAAATGATTATCCTAGGTTTAAAGTATATGTTGAAGGGTTATTCAAAAGAAGACAGGAATGGGCTATTTGTTTAAGAAACAACTTGGTTACAAGAGGTCAAAATACGAACAATATAAGTGAAGCTGGAGTTAAGATAATGAAAGATGTTGTGCTTGAAAGAACAAAAGCATATTCTCCAGTGCAATTATTTTTTTTTATTATCAATGATTTAGATAAATTTTATGAGATGAAAATGTTGGACGTTGCTGCTAATCGACCACCTCAGTATCTAAAAAAAAAATATTTTATATCAGCTAAACAAAAAAAGACCTTAGAGTATAAAGTATTAGATTTGGGAAAATCACTTTTTGTTGTAAAAAATAAGATAAAAAATACAATGTACAATGTTGATACTGATACTGGTTTGTGTTCATGTCCACAAGGTGACACAGGAAAACCTTGCAAGCATCAAATTTATGTTGCCAAAGATCTCAATATTGATATACCTCTATGTTTACCATCTAATGAACATACTAGAATAAAACTACATACTATTGCTACAGGATGCAGTGATATTAAAAAAGATTGGTATACTCCATTTCTTAACACCGAAAATAATGAAAATACTGAACTATGTGTTGAACCAAAAATCCAAAATAATATAATAGTAGAACCCAGTCATTCTTTAAACATAAGTGAAAATCAAAGTTCACCTATTCAAATTTCACCTACTTACAATGAAGTATTGGAAAAGTTTGATTCCACAGTGGATAAAATTAAAAGAGCTTTTGAATCGGATAGAGAATATTTTTTACCAGGTATTAACGCTTTTGTAAATTCATTTGATAAAAATGTAAATACTCATGCAGCTTTGTTATCTGCAATGATGACATTTGGAAAATACTCTGGCATAAATCCTAAGAGTATAAAGCCTAAACTTATTGGGAATAAACATATTGGAACTCAACCAACAGCTCGAGGAAGACGTGTTACACAAATTGGAGGTAGACATAATTTAACTTCTGGCCGAGTTCCTAAATGGAAAAGAGTCAATGAACATGGATA
>NW_019104363.1:0-4711 GCF_001856785.1 Myzus persicae
ATTAATTATAATGTAGATATGATACAGTTGGAACATCAAACCAAAAACTAAATTTCTGGTTACATTATTAAAAAACTGTTTAATGTTCAGTTTCTAGAAAATGATTATCAAACCAAGCTTTCATATTATTGATA
This sequence comes from Myzus persicae, assembly GCF_001856785.1. Lineage (NCBI taxonomy): Eukaryota > Metazoa > Arthropoda > Insecta > Hemiptera > Aphididae > Myzus > Myzus persicae. The sequence continues at coordinate 135 of NW_019104363.1, forward strand.
CATTCATTTCGCCAAGTTTTACAATATTCATCAATATTTTTGTGTTTAATTAAAACCAACTTATTGCAGTCAGTATTAAAAATAATATTTCATTTAGTGTTAAGTTTAATAAAACCACTTGTGTAAATAAGTTTACCTTTACATCAAATGAATTACTAATATATTCTTCTATTATGATAACTTACAATCTATTTGAAATATATGATATAATAATATAGAGAAATACTACGAAAACCACAAATCTAATTTTTAAATCAAACTATTGCGATTCAAAGAATCAAAACCTTATTTTTAAATCTTAAAATAAACTATTAATCATATTAATACCATTATCAATATCAACTAGAAAAAATAAAATTCGAAGATAGTAACATTTATAGTAAGCATTTCTTGCTGATTTATTTTTTCCGAAATCGAAACTACTTTCAGGAAAAAATGTATGTATATTCAAACAATTAACTAAACGTTTTTTTGAATATTGTAAAGATAGAAAGAGATCTATAATTGTTATTTCTTATTCAAATATATCAATGAACTTGAAATATCTGTCAAAAACAAACTGTTCGAGTATTTTTGGGTTACACCATGAATTTAGTTTTACATACTTAAAACAAAATGGGTACCGTCATAACGTAAAATCTTTAATATTTTTCAAATTGTATTAGGTATTACAATTCACCAAGAACATAATAATATTTAATAAAGATGTATCAGAACCAAAATTCGTGAAAAAGTTATGAGAATAAATTTGAGTTATCTAACTTTGTGTTGTTACTTAGGATAAATCTATTTCTTATTTTAGTAAAATCATTTATATGGATTGTTTTGACTACTTTGAAAAATATTTAAAATACCAACGTATTTGAGTACTCAGAAAAAAAATGTATAGATATTTTCAAATTTGTTATAAAATTTATTTCATACCTAGTACCTACCTATTAAAATTAAATTAATCGAAATGATTTTAGTGTTTTTTTGTTAATTTTAGATACATAGCATAATAGCTTACATTTTACATTGTATCCTTTAATAGAACTTTAAATTACTCAATTGTTTTCCTTGTCGAAGTATTTGATTTTTGATCGAGTGTAATCCCAAGTAAAAAAAGTAGATTATTATGAATTTTTATTTTTATTTTACGTGACCAAAATTAAAATAAATAGACTAAAAATATACTATTTATTTGATACTAAAAATGTTTGTTATTTTAAGAAAAGATGATTCATACATTTTCTTACAGCGTTTAAAAAAATCCAAAATGCATGGTCATCATTTTTTTATGACTGTTTTAACTTGGGAACAATTACTAAAATTTCACCAATTGTAATTTCGGACAAATTATTAGAAACAATTTCAATAGCTTTACTACTACAATTGAATAGATATACTAATAAAAACATGAATTAAATAATCTTACTATATACCTAAATTTTAATAGTTTTGCAACTAGGTTTAAAATAATATTAGGTACTACCTAATATTTATACACAACTAATAAGCGATAATGATTCTCTATTGACTACTTTAGGACAGTGTATAAACTAAAATTATAATCTAGTATTTTGTACTACCTATTGTCAATGATTTATCTAGGATTTTACTATTTTAGTAGGTACCTACAACAGTGCAACCTGTTACTATGGGTGCAGAATTTCAGATAGTATAATACACAGAAAGCCAATGGGACTAAATACAAACCTTATATTACTAGACAAACAATGAGTGTATGCAATATAATAATTATAGAGAACGCTTTTTGATTACTCAATTACTCATATACATATAGTAGCAGGACAAGATACTATATAGATTATTGTATTTTTTTATAAAGATAGCTTACATCACAGTAAGACGTTAGCGGGTCTTCTGTATAGGCCTACCCTATACTCCTCCCAGCCCTCTAGATACGAGAATCGTTCCCACGGATACTGTGTCCGCCGACAATCGTACCGGGAAATACTAACGGCCCACTCCCCGATACGATTTTCCTGAGTGCGTATCCTGGACGTTGACAATTGTCATGTGTATATCGAATATCTATTATGTGGTATTCGATATTACTATGCACCGTCGAATTATTTATATTAATATTATTTATATTAATCACAAGCGTGGCTAAATATTATTACAGTATTTCCAGGAAACAAAATAGGCTTGGTTCAAGTATAGTAAAGGTAATTGTTTATTGTCACAACCCTCATATATTGTGTAGAACCTGTACTTGGTCTAAGACACCAATATTGTTGAGCCGGGAGTACCTTTTAAGGTGTGTCGCGGGATGCCAGTCCATAATAGCAAGTAAAACAAAAACTAATGCAATGAATATTCTTTATAAGCATTCAATGTTTTGTTTTATAATTGTAAGTATATTTAAAAAGGTATCTTACCTACATAATTTATTGAAATAATCGAGTAGTTATGCGTGATGGATAAATACATTTTGTAGTGGGTGGCATTACAACTCAAGTCACCGACGTACAAACAAACTTAAACATAATTTTTACAAATTAAACCCTAAAATATGGAATGCGAATAATAAAACACAATAATATAAATTGACATTTGACATCGTTGATGCTGTTACAGCATCGCTATGTAATAATTATGTGTGTTATCACATAGATGCCTAATTACATAGGTATAAGTATTAAAATATAATTTAATTAATGCATAATAATGAAATTTAGTGTAATTTAGTAAATCACAGATATTTACGTAAAGTATAGTCGATATTTGTTACGAGCGTGAGTCTATGGAAAAATACCTTAGTAAAAAAAAAGTCGCTGGCTGAAAATAAATAAAAATCAAACGCGACAACCACAGATGTTTCAAGGCAGGTCGGTATCGACGTCGAATAATAAACAATTATTATAATTATTTAGCTTAGCTAAAAAAAAAACAGTATATTTTATGGAATGTGTTACATTAATTATTTTTAAAAAACAATTTTTCTTTTTGCAACTTCGCGGCGTTACCTATTATTATAAGTATCCTTAAAAATGGACTGCAGGCGACGGCGATCAGACGACAGAGATGATAACCGTCTCAGAGAACAGTTGAATATTCATTTTTCCGTTATGTCATAGGTGAGAACTTACGACCTGAAACGTAATCAAAACGAAATTGTTCGGTAAAGTACGATTGAGAACAGTTATTATACCTAATCTACGGTTTAAAACCACATTTTTAAGAATATTAAAAACAATTTGTAAGATAGAGAACATTCTATTTTTTTCCAACGTCATTAAATTGAAATTTAATAGTTGTTTTTTAAGATTATAATTATAATTTTTAACTCATGACTTTTTTCAAAAATATTAATTTTATTACACATTTTATTTATTAATTTTACACATTTAGTGAATCCTTCGATACCTAAAACATAATAATAGACCTATAACGTGATCAATCGTTCTATATAGCCATAGTATTAAATCGGATGATATTGAATAATGTACAAATAATATTATAGATCACTTTCTACATACATTTTTTTTCTGAAAGTAATTTCGTTTTCGGAAACACAAATCAACAAAAAATGCACTGTTATTATCTTCGAATATTATTTTTTCTAGTAGGTAATAATAATGGTAATAATATGATTATTGGTTTATTTTAAGATTTGAAACAAAGGTTTTGAATCTTTGAATCGCAATAGTTTGATTAAAGAATTAGATTTGTGGCTTTCGTATTTTTTTACATAATATCTTTCAAATAGATCGTAAATTATTAAAATTGAAGAATATATAAGTAATTCATTTAATGTAAATATTTAGAATACCTCAAGAAACAGTCGTCTTGGGTGTTATTGTTTCTTATTCACGCAAGAGGTTTATTAAACTAAAACTTAAAGGAAATATTATTTGTATTACTGACTGCAATAAGTTGGTTTTAATTGAACATAAAAATATTGATGAATATTGTAAAACTTAGTGAGTTAGTGTATCAATTATATAGAAAGCTTGATTTGATAATAATTTTCTAGAAAAAGAATATTTAAAAAATGTAAATAGAATATATATTTTAAAAGATAATATGTAGAAATGTCAGTTACAAGTATCACAGTAGTCCAATTAATATCGGTGTAGAATTTATGTAAATATTTTGAACTAGATTTAAGAAATTTAAAATTAATTACCTATTTAAATTCTTTTCCACATTATGATTATTCTGTGTAGTTTAATTAAAATAATCAACAATAAATTCATTTTATTATATTTTAGTTTAGAAGGATGTTATAATTATGAATTTATAAAATGTAATTTTGTTAGGTATTTTTTTTCATATTTTGCTCTTTCATTATCTTTATACACATTTTACGAATTTATTCATTTTTTAAAAAGTTTTTGCTGTATCAACATATTTCTTCTAAATTGTTTTTGAACAATCTCCCTCATTCTGTAAAGCAAGCTTAGCTTTTCGTAATATTTATTTATTTATAATAAAAACATAGAACCATGTACAAGTATATACTTAAATGTTATATATTTTCGAGAATTTAATATTTGAATTCATTAATGTTTATTGTTTTGTTAGTAGGTATACTGTTTTTGATTTCAAATAAATTATTATTATTA
>NW_019104363.1:5663-59365 GCF_001856785.1 Myzus persicae
AAAAAGATGTACGATGAGACCGATGACGACGATGACACTGATGACGACCATAAGAATGACGACTATAATGAGACTAATAAAGAAGATGAAGATGACGACGACAACAATAACGATGATGGAAATGACGACGACAACGACGATGATGAAAATGACGACAACGACGATGATAAAGACGGTGACGATGATGACAACGATGATGTACACAGCAGATCTCCAGAGCGGGTATGTATATATGATATTATATTGTATGACTTTAGTGTTAAAGAATTTTACACTTTTTATTTTATCATATTATTAGACCACACCAACATCAGTGCAACTCCATCACCGATCCTCACTGATCGACGCGATGGACCTGGCCGTCGATCACAGGATCAAAGCTTTCTGCGGGCCACTGCAGCTACGGCATAAACTTGAAGTTCATATCCAGTCATCTCCAGAGATCAATATTCTCCCACCCAAGTATGGTGGAGTGAACACTATCCCGCAAGTGCAGTCAAAAATGATCGAAATCCCAAGTAGACCTGCTCGCAGGTCAGTTTGGAAGAGGTCCAAAAGACGCGTCTGGAAATGTTTCGTGAACGTGGCACGTAGAATATGTTTCTGCCAAAGTATTGTGAACGTAGAATAATTTATGTTCAACCTTCTATGCTCGTACCAGTAGTAACCACAGTCAGCCTGAACTATTTGGAGTACCGTTAACTACCATTCAAATTGACGGTTTGCACATTTTTATTAACTTTTTTCGGAACTATTTTTTTTAAAATTACAACTTTTTTGAATTCTTTGTATTTGTATTCACACTTTAGTGTAGGTACATTATTTTTTGCTTTAAGTACATATTTTTTTTAACTTTTTCTTACTGGTTTTCAAAATGTATTTTATTCAGATATTGAATAACAAATTAATAATCTATAAACTTTTTTCCATTCTGATAATATCATAGATATATAAATATATTATATATATATTATCATGTATTCGATCATATACTTTTTGATGTACCTATTCAATTTTTTCATATTTTGTTTTTGATATGCATGATAGATAGGTGCATATACCTATAATAACAATTGTTTTGCATTTTTACATTTTGTGTATTAAAACATGATATACCCGACGGTTTTTCTTTGTTTGTGATTAAATATACATTTTTTGTTGCAATAAGTTTGTTGTATTATATCATATTTATTCATAGTATTATATTCATTCATATGCTATATTGTTTGAACATTATTGCGTATAGTTAGACATTCAAAAAACATATTATATTATAAAAACATTTACGTACAATTTTGGGTGGTCGAATCATTTCTAGTAAGTCCATAAATGCCTGATAGACAACGCGAATCAGATGCTTTTATTTTGCGGACAACTACAAAATTAAGTTGAATCTGGTTGGTAAGTCGTAAGTTATAGTCAAGTACCTATAATTAAGCCTACCTACTACATTATATTATATGCGATAGGTAAAAAAAGAGTAATAAAATAACAAAATCTGTTTTATCTCAAATCAAGATTCGATATTATATTGGTAGTTATATCAATTCAACGGATAAGCACTCCGCTTACTCAGCAGATAAAGTATAGATTTGACCAAGGTGACGACGAATTCGAGATCCACAGCAGTTGGATATGGATACCTATAAATATATATTATATAATATAATAACCTATATACCTATGTCGTATGAATTTATGAACTGTGCGTTATTTTATGATAATTGTATGTTCTGTTTCCCGGTATTTTATGTTGGATTAGCTAAACTTGATCGACTCGGCATATTAGAATCAACTGCCAGATTATGACACAATCAAAAACGAAGAAACTGAAACCACTGCATATTTTGTTTTATTTCGACATTATTATAGGTACATATGTAATTATAGATATTAGGAATGTATGTTTGATTTGTTAGGTTTTCATTTTGAAATTGTAATCTAAATAAGTTTTATGAATAATATTATAGGAGAAATTTTTTTTTTATTGACTTTTAGTTTCGGCGACAAATTGTAATATTATTATAAATATTTTTAGTATTATTCCTGTTTTTTAACAATATGGTTACAATAATTATTTGTTTGTGTTCCTCTTAAATGTTAATGTTTATATTCTTATATTTTAATATAAATGTAATTAAAAAATAAATAATGATCACATTTATTGATTTTGATTTTGTTTTCTTCCAAGACTTAATAGTCTTTGAAACATGGTTTACTATTTAGCCGCTTTTGTCCAACTAACATATTAGGCATTTTCATCATGATACAGCTTACATTTTGTACATTTTTTGTTTTATTTTTTGTATAATAGTACATTATCATACAGAAAAGAGATTAAATGCCTACAATGGTTTAATAATAATACGTGAAATAAAATGTTCTTTATTGTTAAACAAATATTAAAATTAATGTGGTAATAGTACATTCATTTATAGGTAAGTTAAGATAAATAAAGTATATACTTGATAATGCTTTCAAAATATTTCGACTCATTATAGGCTGTTGACCGACATTTCCATTTCAATTTTTTCATTTTTTTTCTATAAATGTCAATGATCAGCAACAATAATTTAAAAAAGAAGTATCTATAATATTGTTTTAATTAATTATTATGTGAACTAGACATACTAAATTCTGAGATATTAACATTAGCAGTAGTATTCATTGAATTTTGCATATGTTAAGCATTTATTTCTTTTAATTTATCCACATCATCTGCAAGTGTGATATTAATTAGTTATTGGGATAGGAAACCAATTTTCGCTAATACACGCCAACTACCAGCAACATATGATGTGAATATGGTCTATTTCCAACTTGGTAGATCTAGTGAAACAATAAGAAGTCTAAAATTCAAAACCAAATACTCAAAATAGTCCGACTCGTTATAGGCTGTCGACCGACATTTCCTTTTTTTATTTTTTTCTATAAATGTCAATACAATTGTATTGGTTGGGTCAAAAGCATGACAATTTAATACAAGACTCATGATAACTTGTTACAATATCGGTTAAAAAATATTAAAAATACATAGACATGATTTTTTTTTATGAGCGTTTAAATTTCAAATGTTGACAATATTTATCAAATTGAAAATTGGAAATGATTTTGTTGTTCAATGTGTATGAGATAAAATGTTAAATTTTCATAGCTAAGGATGAGCATTTAAAACAAGGTTCCACTTAAGCAGTGTTTTCCATAATCAAGAAATCTAAAAATCTATAAATACAATAATTTTCTACAGATATTTTAAGTTCAAATTTGGACAAAATTGCATATCATCACAAAGAATAATGGTTATCATTTTGTTGTCATTCGGTTCCAAAACAGCCCAATTTTACATAGGTTTATTTGATAATTTTTCTGCGTCACTGATAAGTTAAGAATAATATTAATTCAACTTACCGGCTACCATATTAATCATAAGTAGGTAATAACAATATAAAATAGCCAAACTGACATACCGTCTCCGCTCAGAACCATTTTTCATATACTATGATTCGATATCACTGAATTCAAATTTAATACGATCCATTACAACGACCTATTACACACCTAACGTACAGCAGAGAGCACCCCTAATGTACAGCAGAGAGACATCCACATACCCGATTTTTTAGTGTAAAAATTCAAAAATGTTCAAACAAACTAGATCCGAGATTTTCAATCACCCCTAAGTTGATGATTGAAGCATTTTTTCTACTGTCTTTAGTCGCTAGCAAAAAAAACACTCATCGTTGTAAAGTCCATACAATCCTTGCTCGGTTCAGAACTAAAAAAATTGATGTAAGTACTTGCAGAAACATATTATATTGTTGTGTATTGTCTTATTGTTATAGTTGTATTGTCACAAAAATCGACAAGAATACACCATGGTACCAACAATCTACTGCAAGGTCCGATCTAAATAGTACATACTATATCTATATAGTATAATAAATAATAATATACAATGATGTACATCGTTAGGCTTCACTAGTCAACGTTATTCCTTGTTCGGTACCTACCATAATATAAGTGTGTAATAAATCATATTATTACAATTAAAAATATATTTAGTGAGTACTATATAATTATGATATACTATAATATTATGTAAATTGCATGGTGCAATAACGCCAAAAAGTACCAACCACATTTTAAGACGTATTCAGAAACTCATCAAACCGCCATTACGATTAATATGAAAGTAAATTGTTGACAATCAAAAATCATAAGTTGTAATCTTTATGTACAGTTAAGTAATTAAACATTGAAAATACATTCAAAAGAGAAAAAATTATAACATATATTTTTATCAACGAGGTACATGATCTCAACCCTATAAAACGATTCATTTTAGTTCGTCATTATGCAGTACACAATGTATACATACCTATCGCCGTGTAAATTTGGTTTCATGATCCGTAGTTGCTCGGGGCTTAAAAATTGTATATTTTTCACTGGTTTGTTTAACTTTGATACTTGTACAAAACATTGATAATTTTTAGTTTATTTTTACAAATATTGAATTTCGACTAATTTTTTTTTCCAAAATAAGATTTTATAATATAACTAGCTCTATCATAATATAACGAGTGTGTTTCGAAATTCTTGTTTTAGCACACCACAGGAGGTTTTTTCGCGTAAACAACAATAACTGGGTTGGGAAGACCTAAATCGTTCAATATAATATTTTACGTCGACCGTCACTCAAAAAGTCTAACTTTATTTATTTTTTCTAATATAGGTAGGTAGGTAGGTAGGTACCATAAAATATATTATTAAGAACGCGAGTGAATAATTTCAACACAGATATAATACATCATCTGCGAAGAAATACGGTAAGGCGAGAAAATTGAATCGTGAGATATACCATTTTCCGCAAATATATTTGAGCTTAATACGAAAGGTTTTTTGAAACTTAGACATACAATTGTTGTGCTTATAAATTATAATATTATTGTTTAATTGTGCGGACGAAAGTAGGTAAACTAATTAAGGCGGCTAGGAAAATATTATAATACCTATAAAATATATTATGTTAACACATAACTTACCAATAATAGTAATTTAATCGACGTCTTACAGTTTATATATTTGTGAAGTTAATAATACATAAATAAAATAGTAAAATAATAAATGATAAGTAAACATTGATTTCCGAAGTTTCTTTTCACATCACACTTGGGAATGTGTTGGTGTAACATATAATTGCATAGCTAGGTATAACTACCAATAGTAAGAAATGTTGATTTGGGGTGAAAACAGCTGATATTGTTTTTTTATCCTTCTAATTTTTCCGACTGTCTATTTTATAATGTGGTAGGTAAATACCTAACCTCATAACTCACACAACACTCTCCATAAGTACCACAACTAAATACCAACAATTTACTTTTTCTACCAGCTATTATGAAATCCATTTATCCTAGCTTATCTGTACAATATTTACATTATTATTACGATTATTATTATATTCTCTTTCTTTTCTCTTTCCTAACCAATTATATTATCTCGCTAACATTACTTATCAGTTATCAGTATCTTAAATATTATTATGATAACTTTATATGATATTTAATTACTATTTTCTTTATTGTTAATTAACTATGGTGTAATGATGTGTATATAATCTTCGAGCTTAATAATTGTTACTAAAAGCTAATAAAAAAAAAATAAATACTTCACCTATTTGAATTACGACTTAACCACCAGATTCGATTTAATTTTGCCATCCACAAAATAAAGCCATAAAGATTCAAGTTCATCTTCTATTTTTTTTTTGCGAATCCAACGGCAGCCAACCATTAATGGACTTTCAAAAATGGTTTGATCGCTGTACTAATAAAATATATGTATTTTGAATGTCATACAGCACAAAATGTTCAAACAATATAATATACCTAATGTAAGAAAATATAATACTATGAACAAATAATACAACAAATTATACAACAAATATATATTGCAACAATAAATATAATAAATATATAAATTACAACATCAAAAAACTAGTAGGTTAGTATTTTTAATAATAATAATGATGATACAATACATGCAATATAAACAATGCAAAATGATTGTTATAATAATTTGTGTACATGTCAAAAATTATACATGAAAAAAAATGTATTCTTCAAAAGGTATGATCGATATTGTTTGAATTAATCGTTACTACATATTGTTATTTAAATGTCATACATTTTAATATGTGAAAACCGGTTCGAAAAAAGAAAAAAAAAGTGTGTGAAAGGCAATGTGTTGCCAAAATTATGTGTTTGCACGAGAGTGCAAAAAAATGCAAAAAATTTATAATTTAAAAGAAAGGTCCGAAAAGGTGCAACAAAATAAGCTTTTGGCAAATCGATGTAAGAATAATAATGCATAATTGTATCCATAAAAAAACGTCCAAAAATAAAATAAATTTTGAAAATTTTTAAAAGGTCAAATAAAAAAAAATGCAGACAAAAATGTATTTTGAACTTTAAAATTTGTAAAAAAAAAATTAATTTAGAATTTAAAAAATAAATTGTAGTTTCAGGAAAAAATTTAAAAAATTTGAAAAAGAAAAATACAGGATTATATGTTTTTTTTAAATTGATTATTAGCTCCGGCAACTGGGGCCATAGGCTTTATTTTATTATATTCATCAATGATTGGAAAAAATAAAATGAATTTAGAATTTAAAATTTGTAGTAGTTCCGAAAAAAATGTGTGAGAAAGACAAAATTATGTCTTCTTTAAAATTAATTTTTTGCTCCGGCAACTGGGTCACTGGCTTTATTATATTACATTCATCAGTAATTACAATGATAAATGCAAAAAATAAAATAAATTTAGAATTTAAAAATTTGTAATAAAGGTCCAAAAAGTCAAAAAAAAATCTACGAATGAAAAATGTAAAAAAAAAATTAATTTAGAATTTAAAAAATTGTAGTTTCAGGAAAAAATTTAAAAAATGTGAAAAAGAAAAAATACAGGATTATATGTTTTTTTAAAATTGATTATTAGCTCCGGCAACAGGGGCCATAGGCTTTATTATATTATATTCATCGATGATTGAAAAAAATAAAATGAATTTAGAATTTAAAATTTGTAGTAGTTCCGAAAAAAATGTGTGAGAAAGACAAAATTATGTCTTCTTTAAAATTAATTTTTTGCTCCGGCAACGGGGCCATTGGCTTCATTTATATTATATTCATATAGATAGTTGCAATGATAAATGCGAAAAAAAATATCGATATACCGTAGATTAAAACCTAGACTAATTAGTAGAAATATGTTAAATAAATTAAATTAAGTTTTTACGTCGTAACTTCTAAGCCTATATACAATTAAAATTAAAATAGATTAATACTAATTATTTAAAATAAGTTGAAAATATAAATATCTAAGATTACAATAGGTGTTAACGTAAATAATAAAAAAAATTCAAGGATGTATTATACTCAATTATGTTCAAACCTTTGGACGTCTTTCATTCGGCAGATTAGCCACGAGTTACAAATAGCGCGAGTATAATATTTTTAGTGCGAATATTCCGTGTCCGCTAAGTAAAGTACGGACGACACGTGTATGTAGTAAACCACGGGCAGAGGCCTATCTGACCGCCTCTGCTCCTACAGGTATTTGGCTTAACGATTACGACTATTGGGCCGAACCAGCCCCTATTCGCTGTCTCCTGGTTTTTTCCTTTCTTCTTGGAGAAGTAATTTGTTTGTTCAGTCCATTTTCGTCTTTCTGTCCGCTTGGCCTACACCGACGACGCCAGCCTCGCGTCGTCTCCCAGTGTGATCTACCGGGACACCGGGGGTCAGTATCGGTTCCCCGGTGGGTGAGCTTGTCCGCGGCCGCTTATTCGTCCATCCCGAAGGTATGACTTATTTCGCGACTACCCTGAGAGTATAATATCCTCAGGGCGTTCCCCTATCCGCAACCTGGGGACGCGCCCGATGGCATGCTCATGCGCACGGGAAAGCATCCGTTATATTTTACTTATGTTGTAGTGCATTTTTTTTTTTTAGATTTGGTTTGAAGAGATTTACTTATGTTTGAGAAATCACAAATGCTGAATTATTATAAATATGAAATTATTTAACTTAATAGAAATATCTGTAACAACTTAAGTCAATAACGACGTACCACAGAACGGTAAGAATAGGTCAGTGATATATGTAATATTATCATAAACTAATCTAAATATTCTTAAAATATGCCATAGTGTACTCAAAAATAATTAAAATATAAACAAATAATAATAATATACGCATTGACAAAAAGTTTCAAATGAATCAGAATTATTTTTTTTATTTACTGACATAGATATTTATGTATGGGTGGAATGAAGCCAACTATAAACAAATTATTACTTAGATAGATGGATATTTATTGAAATGGTATCATTTAATCTCGATTAATCTAATCTCGTTAAGGAATCTAAAATAATTAAGGGTATTACTTTTTAATTAAAACTGTCAAATTATATTAATTAATTTTATTTCAAAAGTCATATTGAAAAAATAACAAATACAAGTCTTCTTATATCAAGGTATTATTACGAGTCAGTCAATTTTTTTTAGTTTCAACCAAAAGTTTTTATAGCTCGACAATTAACTGAATAACAAGATAAGGGTGTGCCTTTAATATTCATAAATCTCATAACTACAACTATTAATAATAATGAAATGGTTTTTTTGTTTGAATATCCAATTTTGTAAAAATTTGAACCTAAAAAGTTTGTACTTATTAGTTATTGGTACCTAACAATTTGTTTTTTGCGTAATTTCAATATATTTTATCTGTTGTTTAAATAACTCATAGAAAAAACCTTGTATTGAATTTTCAAACCACTTTTTTACACACAAATAAAATGTTATACTGTATATATTATTATATTATATATGAATAGAAGAAAACTAAAATAAGTTGAAATTCTTAAATATTTATAAATACCTCAAGAATTATGTTGAAAAAGCAAATATCAATTTTTGATTGACAATTCAAGGCTCTATAGACTATAACTATTAATTTTTTAATTATTTTGGTATAAAAACTAATAAATATATTAAAAAAACAAACATCATTGTAAAACCAATACATTCACCGTTCCGAGGAGAATGGAATATATTGTTTTTCAACAATGAGACTAGGTACTTTGAAAAGTTACCGAAAGTCTTCCGAAAGCATATTCATGATATCCGTCGAAGTCTTCGTTACCCATTGAATACTGCTGTATCTAATACTATAGTTATTTCCAAACTAATATTAATTCGGACTGTTTTAAAACCACGTTTTTTAATAAAATCTATAAACAAATTATTGAACTATTATTATTTATTACTGTTATAAAGTGGCACGAAAAAATTATCGATAAGAAATCAAAACTATACTGACGACAAAAATGTATTTATCGAACGAATATAATAATATAAACATCGTAACAAACGTCAAACATTACAGAAAGTAACGGACAACAAAGTAAATTAGTTTTGTAGACGGTCAGTTTTATTTCCAAATGAACATCTCTTATACCTACTGTATAATATGAAATCTACTCGATTCCTATATTTTAGTTTGAAAAATACGATACTAACGATTCTTAATTTTTTTTTAAACGTTCATTTGAATTATTTAGCCCTACTCTGTGACAAAAAAAAATATATACGTGTAGTGGTTAAATTAAATTTGAAATCCACCTTATTGATGCGTATCGCTTCTGATTGGAGTCTTTAAGTATGATATATAATAAGTAATAACATAACCACTAAAAAAATTATGTTCATACTACTTTTTATTAAGAAAAACGTTCATGTTTTAGACAACATATTCTTTCATTTTAATATTTTATAGAAGATTTTAAATACACACGATATTGAGAGCTTAAACCAAAAGGATAGAAAAATTAATACAATTTATAATCATCTATCTGTATCTATACATCATAAAATATATAGTTTATTATTTTGTGGTCGAATATTAACGTCGAAGTTAATTACAGTAGAAACCGTTTATAATGACACCGGTTGTAGTGACATATTTGGTGTAATGACCTTAGATTAAATGCCCCGGCAAAACTCCGATATTGCATGTACTAATTTGTATCGGTTATTATGACGTCTATATAATGACTATACGGATGTTATGAAGGTTATTTTTGGTTATATTGGAAAAATATTTTATCTATAATGACTTTACTTTTAAATGAATATGTTAACTTTGATAATGATGTGCCAACTTCAGAACCATTAAGTGATCAAGAACTTATTTCTTCATTGATTAATCAACCCGAAGAACCTGAGGAAGACAATAATAGTGATGAAGCTGATACTCCCGATGAAGATTTATACATTAATGCAGTGTTTAATGCAGCAAAAACGTTAACGAATTATATGGCTCTGAATAACGTAAATCCAAAAATAAATTTTGAAGAACTAGAAAAAAAAATAGAGCGTGATTTTTATACTAACTAAGTTCAATCTAAAATTACAGATTTCTTTAAATAATAATTTAACTAATTATTTTAAATATATGTATGTACGTAATTAAATGTTTTTATCTTTACTTTTTTCTATATAATACATTGGATAAATAAATAATAATAATATGTACTTATTGAAATTACAATTTTTTTTCGTCATTTTGGTTATAATGACAATCGATTAATATGACCTATTTTCTTTGGTCCCTTGAACGTCATTATAAACGGTTTCTACTGTATTTAAATTGTTCATGTGTAATATTATAATATTGTCTAAATACCGACTACGAAAAATTTAATATTTTAATTTTAACTATAACATTATGTATTTATTAATATTAATAAAATTTTAAACCCTACACTTCAAATCATTATTGTTATCAAATTTCTAGGTACATGTATTTTTATATACATGTACTGTTAATATTTACATTTTTCGAAATTTGAAAATATACTTATTTTATTTGCACATTGGTCATAAAAATATAATATTCATCTAATATTAGCATAAAACTACACTATAAATACGGACTTACTACAATTTTTATTTTTTATGTCAATATCTAATTTAATTAATTACGTAAACATTTGAAGTTTAAAAGCTTAAAAAAATAATTTTATACCGGTGTGACATTTTTGATATTTGTAGCTGTTATACCTATGTGTTATATGAACTTAAAGTACTTTTTCAAATTTTCAAGCTTTTCAACCACAAATAGAACGATGAAAAAAAAACTAAAATAAGTAAACTTAAAATATTTATAAGCATACGCCTAGCTAAAAAAAGATCCAAAATACTTTTAAACCGTAAATTGTCTAGAAAAAGCCACGAAAAATAATTGATGAAAAATTCAAGTCTCTACAGTTAATAGTTTTTACATTATTATTTGATGTAAAACCTAAAAAAATATATTTAAACAATTTCCGACCTTGCAAAACCAATACATAATTCATGGCTACAGTGAGAATCCAATTTATTGATTTTTAACTATGATACAATGTGAATTATGAGATATTACCGCCGACCGTAAGAAGTGTTCTGAAAGCACAGTCATGATATCCGTAGTGGTAGCTCGTCGTCGTTCCACATTTATAGTACCTTCATATGGTTCACGTTCAAGTTATTTTCAGACTCGAATGAATTTAAAATTGTGTTTTATAGAAAAAAATTATAATCATTACACACATTATTGAAATGTTATTTATAATATTGTAATAAAGTGAAACTAAAATAACTTTTTTTATACTAGAAAATAATTCGTACGAAATAAAAACGATATTGAAGACGAATCGTAATCGGAGAAACGTATAAACATATATTTTATAGAATATTTCCTAGGCAACGAAAAATATTATTGATGCAATTTATTTAATGCATATTATGGAGATTTGTAGCCAATCCATTTTATTTCCGAAAAGAATATTCAATATAATATGTATTAAGTTATGTATACGTCTTCGTAGAACATGTTTTGTTCGATTTCTACATATTTTAGTTTTTAATTTTAACAATATGCGATTATACTGGTTTAAATACATAATTATTGGTTAACATATATTTTAAGAGTTTAACTATTCAAATAATTTTTTGAATTCTGTTTTTAATACCTTGTGCTACTTTAGTGGTAATAAAAATAAGTTGTGGTCATTAGGAGTAGCGACATTTTAAATTCTGAATTTCATTTAATACTGCCGACAAACATTGGAGACGAACTAAGTTATTTCAATTGATCTAAATTCAATGATCAAATGATTTTCTAAGAACAGCAACCGATCTATAAATAAAGTAATATATTATAATAATTAATAAGTAATTGCTTATACCACAGTATAAATATCTGTATCTACTTTGAGTGCAAAGTTAATAATTTAACATAAAATAATACATTTTTTCATTTAAGTCAGTATAGTACATAAATCTTACAAAATAATAAGTAATTTACTCAGAAAAATAATGAAACAAAATTAATTTATAAAACTAACTTATACAGTGGATCTTTCATGAGATTGAAACAAAAAAAAATGATAAATTTATAAAGCATATTAAGTATCAATTTTGGTTAAAACATACACTTTGCCATCACTGAGTGACACCTTTAAATGCAAATAAACATGTAGTATAAATATTATTTTCTCTTCTCCTATAAAACTCAAAATTAAAAAAAAATTAACACCTTTAATTTTTTGGTTTATCAACAGCAGATCTTGATACAACCCATTCAAAAACTATTGTTGGAATTTAACCTTTTTAAATAAAATTAATCATAAGAATTTACTTATTTGATGTATTTTGCAAAGTGATTGCAAACTGGGTGAATGCCGTTGACAACAAGCAGGGGTTTTGAATTCCATCAGATGTTTCAGGAAACTACTTTGCCTCACACAAAGCATTCGCTCAGAACCTTGGAAGCTGTAATCTTGGGCAGCATTTGGAAAACTATGGAGTTAGCCTGTGTGGCTGTGTTATAATTAAACATAAATGTTAAAAGATTATTATACTTTTACAATTTAAGATAAAACGATTCACAATAATTAGTATGCATTTATTTCATTTATGAAATGGTAAAAAGAATATGTATTAATTAACAATTTCTTCCAAGTATATTCCTCTTGAGGTGTATGAAGATACTGTTTTGCGTAATGGTAATACTATTTTGTCAAGGTTTACCTGAGTATTGGAACATCCATGTTGAATGGCCTCATTTGATGATTGTGCAGCTTACATAAAGTCAACCTATTATCATTTTGATCAGAGGATATTTGAGCAGTTTCCAGACACAAATGTTGAGATTTTTTTCTATTTGATACCAAATAACTGTAAGAGTCAGACATAACATTTATTTATTTTTTGTACTTGTTTTAATTTCTCTTTACATTCAAGTTTCAGTATTTTTACTGTTATAATAAAAGAAGCCAGATTATCCCTTATGATTTCTGTAGTCCACCAAAAGGCAAAAACTATGATGTAAGTCTGAAGCCTTTCCAAATTAAGGACTTCATATGGAAGCTTCTGAACTTGTGTTACATTACCTATAATTATAATACCTATTTATTTGATAACATCTAAGAACATTAAATAACATGTGCACATAAACAAATGATACTTTTCGATTGGCTCTAAAGCATCCATAAAAAAACATAATTGGGAACAGTTATTGAAGACTTATTTACTGAGTTGTTAAATACATGTAAATCTGAATTATGCACATAATATTTAATTGAATCACTTATTTTATTTACAAGTGGAGTACATACCATTATCATTGTTTTCCACATCAACCAATGTATATATTTGTGATCATGACTAATAATACCTAAATCAACATAACATATAATTTTAAATCATTTATTATAAGTATACACGTTAATAGCTTAATATATGTATATTGTACATTTGAACATAAGAATAAATACATAATACCGTGCGTAATACCATGCTCTTGACACAAAATATGATAGCCATGGTCATGATTTACCATATCCAAGCAAACTTAAATTTAAAAGTATATCAAGTATGTTATTATTATTATGTTTAAAGATTGAATTTATAGGAGCAAACTGATGGTAAGAAGGGTGAAAGGAAAGTATTGGAAATTTAGTTTGCTAAACTTCAATGAGTTTTTCTTGTGAATGAGTGTGAAGTGAACTATTATTTTTAAAGAACTTGAATATTATTCATATAATTATACATTATTCAATTATCATGTTTCTTAAGTTAGGTATTGTTATATTTGATAAATACATAGTCATATAGTATGTGGTAAAAAACTCATGTTTGGAAAAGGTTTGTCTCATAATCATATAATTTTGTTTAAATTTACATCAAATACAATAAATTTTTACAAAAAAAAATAATATTAATTACCTTTATTTGTAGGGACTTCCATTGTTTTTAACCTAATCAACAAATTAAATTTATACTTATTAATATTATGTGTATCTGAAGTTTGAGATCATGACTAAATAACATGACTAAATAAACTGGTAATCACAGATTTTTGATAAATATCCTAGTCTCCATTTCACCATAGAAAGTGGCGGAGTAACACCTCAATTTTTTAATTTTTTAGTGGAAATGAATATTTTTAATATTTTTTTTGTTTTTTGGTTGCAAACGGTTAATCGGGCAGAACAGGTTTAAGCATGCATCAAATCGAATCTTTGTAGATTGCTGACCAAAGAGGCTGAGTTGCATTTATAGCCGCTCAAGGCGCTCATAGGAGTGTTCAAAATAAAAATTTAAAAAAAACATATTCATCATAATATAATCATACAGATAGCAATATAGTATTCAACTAGCGGGGCCAGAGTTTTATAATTTATTTCATTTTTTAATTATAACATCATTTTATTGTGTAAAAATGACACTCATTAAGTTATAAGCGTCTAAAGAACATAATTATTTTAAACTTATTTAATGAATAATTAGTATGTATACTTCATATATGGTCAGTAGGTCAAAACATTCTTTTAGAACTAAGACTTGACTACACCGGAACTCGATTCTACATGGTCCATTTCATTATCACATTCACTGAGATCACCCATCTCAAGTAGATTTGAGTTCAACATTAAACTGGTTAAACATTCACTTTCTTACAACAAGCTCTTTACCATATCTCTCGAGAATTTGTATTATCAGAATAAACAAAATCTGAGTGTTTTTCCAGAATGAACCACCTTAAATTAAATTATTATTAGTAAACATTAAAAGATTTTTTACAATAGTACAATACTCTATACAAGTACAGTTTATTAGGTAATTTTACAAATCAAAACTGCACTTGCCTGTCAAGAGCCGTTATATTATTGCTAGAAGACCCGACCATGTTCTTTAAAAAAACTGAATAAGTCCCAATCACATCTTGATTCAGTATTTTAGTAGTAATATATTGCAAAAAATATTTGCTTTTCAAATATTCTAGTAAGTTCTTCAATGACTTATTTCATACTAGTATACCTGCATAATAACACAATTTATGGTATTACAAACTAATTTTTTAAAACAAAATTTCATGTATTGACCTTTTTTGAGAAGGGAGTAGGGTTTTTTTCTATTTACTTGCATTTCCTGAATGAGGCTGGTCATTGTATTCAATAATTCCTGTTGATTGACCCTATCGAGTCCAAAACTTGGAACACCTCAATCAACTGAAGGTTGTGTTGAACAGATCAAGCCATTTATTAGATAGCAAAATCAATTCCGAAGCCTTTTTCAAATAAAATTAAATTTGTTAATTATATAAATTAGATAATAAATATTTTTTAAATACTTGCATCTTTCCAGTTCAATGAATCAATATAGTTGTTACTTGTTTCCCAAAAAAAGCAAGGGCTTTAGAAACTTAATCATAAAACACATTAGCTGGTAGCTTGATGTTCATCCTTCCAGTTAATTGAACTTCAATATGATGTTCAGAGAGTTTAAGTGCCAACCATGAATTAAGATATACTTAAGGTATATCTTAATTCATGGTGCCAACTTATAATCTGATCTCCCTGAATCAATTGCTATAAGTTTTTGAAAATTAATTTACCAACATAGTTTTCATAAGGAACTACGGACCCATTAAAAAAAAATGATTATATTAATTGTTCCTATTATATCTGTAGCTAGATAAACAAATTTTCATGAAAATGAGTAATGGCGCCCGAACTGGGGGCTTGCAAATTTTAAGAGGTGAGATGTCTGCAGTCTGCAAAAACATGAATAATAATATGACCAGAATAAGTGAAATCCAGTGTTGCCAGGTTAAAGACATAGATCCATGATGTATAAAGTGCGCAACTTTTAAATAATTAATAACACAGTTATGTATCAATCGAAATGTATTTATTTTTATATATTTACATTCAATAACATCTCCGATTTTATCTTCGATAACCGTAACACCATCGTCCTCAAAGAAAAACGGGCCTATCACTCCACCGGCCCAAAAACCACACCACACAGTCGTTCTTTCAGGGTGCATTTGATGTTCGTGGGTTACTCGTGGATTTTCATTCCCCCAAATCCTGTAGTTCTGTTTGTTAACAAATCCACTGAGGTGGAAGTGTGCCTCGTCACTGAACATTATGTTTTTCGCGAAAATTTCATCCACGGCCAGTCTCTCTTCAATCCATTCGCAAAATCGTCTTCTTTTTTGATGGTTCGCCGGCTTGAGCTGCTGCACGAATTGGATTTTGTATGTATGTATATGGAGGTCTTTACTTAACATTCTTTGCAATGAACTGGAATACTGGAATACTCAGCTGTTGTGACCGTCGGTGAATTGATTTCCCTGGACTCACTGTTACACTTTGTTGCACAACAGCAATTTTTTGTGCATTGCGTTGAGTGCGATTTCGCTCAGGTGACTTCACACTAGCAACAGAACCAGTTGTTTCAAACTTTTTTATCAGTCGCAAAACTGTAGACTCGTTGGGTGCTTCATTTCTTCCGAAAATCGACCGAAGTCGCCACTCGCCTTACCGTCTCAGCCCCACTTTCATGATTTTGATAATACGTTTTAACGATCTGAACATAATGTGTATTTGTAAACCGCTCCATGACGACTGACTGAACCAATATAAAAAACAACAGCTGATAATTAAATCGGAGTAATAATCATAGAACACTAGTGTTCTATGGTAATAATAGATGCTAGAAACAAACAACTCTATGGTGTGACGTCAAAATAGTACAAATCTTTTTATTTTATATCCTCGATTAACTCAATTAAGTATTCAAATTTCAAAACTTTGACATAATATTATATTATATTAATGCTGCAAAAGTCAAAACTTAGGTTGTTAATTGTTACTTATTAGTTATTAGCACAGATTATAATAAAATATTTAATTTAATCCGTGTTATTACGTTTAAAACACTACCTATGTTGTAAACAACTTATTTTTAACATTTTGTTTCAAACCTATTGTTAATTGGTTAAAACACTTACGAATAAAATGTAATATGTTTAAAACAGTGTAAAATCCAAGTGAATATTGTATTTTTTTTTAAATAATAGGTATACTGTTTAACACAAAAACAATTGAAAAAAAAATGAAAAAAATACACCATCTGGCAAAACTACTGAAGGTAAAAAGAAATAAAAATACTTTTTACTTCAATTTGCATTAAGTCATTAACTACATAAATTTGTAATTTGAATTTTTGTATTTTAAATAATAATATAAAATGCACAATTTATACGAAATTACGAAAACAGAAAATTAAAAGTTGCTATAGCTAAAGTACAGAAAACGTATAACCATGTGTACTTGGCAACTCGCCCACTAAATAATATACCTATACAAAAATTTTTTTTTTAGTTTTAATATTGTAGTAACACTAATTTATATTTTCAAAAAAGATTGGAAAGTGATATGTAGATCATTTATAAGAAAACTAAGGTGGTTTTCCAATCATGAGAATAACTAATTATTAATGATTATACATAATGTTGGTTCTTAGGTTTTATAATTGATATAATCATTTCAGATGTGGAACAATCAGTGTGTATGCAATTTGTGTACATCAAAGGCCAAATGTCCGCTGCGGCAACAGTCTTGGCTGGAACAGACTGTTTCTGCAGCTGTTGAAAAACAGATAGCTGCAATAATCACTGTGGCGCAGCCACAGCCGCTACTGCGGCCTCGACAAGTGGCCAACGTCCCGAGTAAGTTTAATATTTTTTCAATATTCAGTTTACATAATATAAATATATTCAAATATTAATAGCGTTATTTATTACAGAATGTTTTTTGTGCCATAAAGTGGGGCATAGGGCCCACAAATGCTGGTGGCGCCCGGATGGTAAGTATATATTATTTTTTTTTTAATTTTATGACTAATTAGATCTTTTAGTATTTATTAATTAAAAAAAATGTTTCAGCTGCCCCTCACCAGGCGAGATCCAGACGGGCTCAGCAACAACCGCGTCGCGATAGGTCTCCCCGGAGGACCGAGTCCCGCCGGAGGGACAAAAGATCAACTCGAAAGGATAGACATGAGCATGAACATGAATCTACAGAACCGCGGATCGAAACACCGCCGGTTACGTAAATACATAAAACTATATCCACTTCAACATAAAAATGTTACAAATCATATTTTTTTATCCATATTTCTGATGCCTTTGGTAAAAGAAAATATTATAATTTGTATTACAAATTTTGGCTACTAACAAAAGAAATAATAAATTAATAATTAATAAGCTGTGGCTGCCTGCTTGTGCTACGATATTCAGAAGAATGTGAAGTACTACAAGAAAAGTTAAATTTGAGATTTAATTTTAAGATAGGTAGCATTTTCAATATCTATATTTATTAGATTAGACAGAATATCAATATTTTCTAAAATTGCAATGATTTCGATAAAGTTACGGGAGTTATAATTGAAAACTAGAGGGGGACTTAAGGGGCTTATCCTCCCCCAAATGTATTTTAGTCCCCCCAAATATTTTTGATTATTTGAGATTAAATAATAGTTTAAGCATGAGATAGTTAGATACATCCTAAGCAATATGAGTATAATATAACGTAGAGAATTATTCAAAAGTAAATTGTATAAAATATAAAATATTTTATAGTGTATTTTGTAATTCCTAAATAATTAATAATAATATTGTTATCTAATAAATGCAGTAGCGGAATATTGCGGTGGTTCACCGCGACAACGTTTAATATTCAAACTCCCAGTATTTCCGACTAAATAAATAATCAGTCGAATACCTATTACAAGACCGTTTTTCAAATTTAGCTTTATTAAGCATTGAAAGAGACTTAACTAATACCATAGACAATGATACCGTGTTGGAACATTTTATAGCTAATAATAAAAATAGACGGATAGGTCTTAATATGTAAATTGTAAATTATAAATTATAATCCATGAGATTATGTCATATTTTATGTAAAACATACAAATAAGTACATGATTTAGTTAAGTACTAAAAAAAAAATACATGATTTTTAATAATATAGTATGGTAATAATATTTTATGCTTGTTTTTATGGATCTCATTGACTAAATTTATTTGTAGGGCTTCAGCACCCCAATATTTTAGATCTAGTTGCGGCAATGCTAAAATTTCAGATATCTGAAGTTAATAGATAAATTCTAAGAGTGGGTTATAGGGATGGATTAAGGGTATAAGTGAATAATTGCTAAATATAGAATCAATCTCAATTGAATACTTTAGAAATATATTAAGTTAGTTTACTTTACTCATGACATGACACGAAAATGATTTTAAATATCTTTGGATGTGTGTCTGAGAGAGAAAACAAATAACATGTTATTAAATGAACTTCAAGAGTATAATCTAAATTCCTATAATGTTACAGTAGAAAAACTTGTTAAAAAAACACAAGATGTCAAATCTATGGACAAATCAGATATCGAAGAAGTTGATATATCTTTATTTGCTATGCCTGTAGAATATTCTCTTTGACATTGTGTAGCAAAAGATATGCATATGAGTGCGGGCATCGCCATAGATTTTAAGTTACTGAACAAACATTTTAAACATAAAATATACAGTGATATTTATTCTTAGCTAATCTGTTGATTAATTATGATTTAGGAGGATCTACGGGTGTGTTGGACAGCTGATGGACCAAAGACCAAATGTTGACACAGTAGCGTATTTGCAACACAAAAATCAATTTATTAATTATTTAATTACAAAGGAATATAGCAACAATAAACCAACATATAATAGTTTAACTGCTGCCATTAAAAAACTACGTGATTTAATTATAAAACACAATGTTAAAAAATTAGCTATCCCACGCATTGGTTGTGGTCTTGACAAATTAGACTGGCCAATAGTAAGAGGCATCATTCAAAATGTTTTTCAATACGTAGGATGTACTATCAAAATTTGTCATTTTACACATGTAAGTCTATTTAATTCAGCCTTAATAGAATGCAATACTATGATGAAAAGTAACTAATGTTTTATTTTTTTACAGTATACATCAAAAGAGTCAGATTTACTAAGAGTTCAGCATCCAAGAATCTTAAAAGTCCGTACACATATCAATGATATTAAAAAACGTGTATTTGAAAAATTGAACATTATATTGTATTCTCAAAAAACTTCGTTACCAGTGTATTGGGTTCAACATTTTCAATCAGTTGATGAAAAATACGGCTTTAAGTCTCAATACTATAAGGACTATCAGATGGATCTTGAAGTTGGCCAGTGTTTGTTTTACAGCACATTAGATGCTGCTATATTTATTATAATTACTAACAACTATGAAACTTACAAAATGACCTTGAGAGAGTTAAAACGTTTATCAAGAATGATCAGCAGTTGCACCCAACATTCATAATACATGAATTCTGCAATCATAATTTTGAAATTATGATTTATAAAAAAATTGTATCTCTAATAAGTTCTGCATTCTTAGAATTAACTCCATGTGTAATTTTTGTAATAAAAAATTAAAGACAATATTCAGTTTTTCTTACTTTATTTATGTTTAGTTACAGAAAATACATTTACATTAAGTTGTTTATATAATTACATACTTTGATTTCATATTATATCTACATTCTACAATCTACATAATATGAAGGACTTATGGGATTCATCTACATTTTCAAAATTAATGTTTTTTTTTTTGTAAAACTGTTCCAACCAGTGTAAATAAAAATAAATTATGATTCGATCTCCAAAGTGATATATATACCTTAACACCAATGCATACTAAATTTGTA
Source organism: Myzus persicae (assembly GCF_001856785.1). NCBI lineage: Eukaryota > Metazoa > Arthropoda > Insecta > Hemiptera > Aphididae > Myzus > Myzus persicae. Next base: position 26,840 of record NW_019104363.1, read on the forward strand.
CTTTGTAGTGATTGGATCCAAGTAGCAAGGATTATAGTCTAATCCAATCAAAAGCATATCACCTGGAACCGATATTTATTATTTTCTAGGTTTAGTGATTCACAAATTCACAAACATTGTGATTTTCCTATTGTTATTGTAAAAATACTACAAAATATTTGACATTAAATTTCTTTATTCGTTGTAAGCTTATTGTCACTTGGTGCTTTTTTGTTAAAGTTCAAGGTAAATTATTACAAAATCATAAAAGCATTTGTTGATTTAACTAGTTACTTATATTAGTTTATAACTTCTTAACTTATTCAGTTAAAATGTTTGTTGTTGTAAATGCACTTTGGTGTTAATTATAAGGGCAAATTAAATGTTAAACTCGACCCTTAAATAACATGAATATTGTGATATAAATAGGTACCTAAATTTTATGATGTTTAATAGTAATATTTTTGTACAAAATTGCATTTATTCTATTCGAATTTATATTATTTTTGTAATCAATACGATATCCAAGGATACGCTTTATGTTTGAAACATAACTTGCGGTTTATAATTGCGATTTACAATATCACTCTATAACCCATACTCTGTATGTACCTCGTACCTATAAGAAGTTAATTGAATTTAACAGTTATAAGTATTCGTGTTAGCTTATTACCAGCTATTACATATTAGAAAAATTCATAGCGATGGATTTCGAACCTGCGGAATTCATACCTGTTTGGGAAGAATCGTAAGTAGTGTTATCGATATAAACTTTATTGTGTCCGAGTCCGTTTAAAACTCCAATCTGTTTAAACGCATACACCGCACTGTTTATTATTTAATTCATTAACTATAATACGTAGAGCATTTTTTTGGGGATGTAACGAAGATTTAAAATTTAAAATTCTATTTCAGCCCAGAAGTATATTACGACCCGGTGATACTAGAACAGGAATTAGATCAATTAAAAAAGGAATATTCCGAGATAAAGTATCGGTGCTCGGAACTTGAAGAAGAAAATACACTATTAAGAACAGATATAAAAACAAAAGAAAAAGAAAAAACAGACCTACATCATTTATATAAAGTAGGTACTCATTTAAATTATAATTCAGAGAGTAGCCTACACATACCGATATTTACTGTGAACACATCTTCAACAAACAACAAATATTCTGTATTGCCCTATAGGTATTTCTATAATTTTTCTTGCGTATAATTTAAATTGCATTCAAGTGTGTACCCTTGTATCTATTTAGTTGGCTCGACAGCGTACAAATATGGACCAATTATGTTTATTTAATATTAAATATAACATTGTATTATATTTTTTAGGAAAATTCTATCAAATTACCAAATATTCAAGCAAAAGTCGTGGAATTAAATAAGGAAATCAACAAGCTTACCACTGATAAAAAAAATTTGTTAATGGCCAACGGAAATTCGAAAGAAAAACGTGAAGAATTAGAAAAAAAATATAAAGAAGTTACGGAGAGTAATAAAGCTTTAATGGTAATAATATAGCACGATTCATATGCAAATTATTTCCACGATAAGTGAATTATAAGTGAATATAAAATCAATATTTAGATAACGAACAGGAAGCTTGAAAAAATTAATGCGAAGTGTAAACTAGAAAAAGAACAAGAAATCAAGGAAAAACTTCGGACGAAAGCAGAAAATGACAAAACAAAAACAATGATTGAAGAACTTGAAGTGATTTCGATATTTTAAAAAGTAATACAATTTTTACACGTTTATGATTTCAGATTGAGAATAAGGCACTGAAAACACAGATTAGTAACCATGCAGATGAATTACGTTGCAAAGAAATGCAAATTACAGGATTGGCAAGGGCCAATAAAATTCTTGAGACTAAGGTTGAGAATGCATTGGTAAGTTACATAACTATATGTATCCCAATTTTCGAATATCTAACGATTTGTGTATTATGTTTGATATAAATTAAGTATAATATATTTCACAAATCAATTGTTTTACAGAAAAAATTAACAGATTCTGAAAAACGTGTAACAGTTCTGGAAAAAAAAATAAAAACTATGCATAAGGAATGTTCAGAGTCAATACTTCGATATTCGAGTCTGCTTAAACAAAACAATAGCTTACAAAAAAAATTGGTGATTATTTCGTTTAACATTTTAATTATTAAACATAATCAGAAAATAATTAACTTGGTGAAAATTCTATTTAGGACGAATCAAATGAATTATTGATAACGGTCGATAAATTTAAAGAAAATGAACGTGGATTATACAAACAAATGAACACGTTTAAACGAATAATATTAGCAGAGCAATTAGAGAATAAGAAATTAATCGAAATCGCTGTAATTAAAAAAATAATTTTTATTTTAGAATGTATATACATTGCATGAAATATATAATAATATGTATTCTAGCATCAATTGGAGAAACAAAAAACAAGATTTATATACACAGGAGAAGACATAACGATAATAAAGCGCAAATTAGAAGAATGTATGAAACTAAATCTTGATCTGTCGAAGAAATTCAGTAACCTCGACTGTCCTTTCGTAAGATATTATCGAAGAGAGTTATTAGATAGTAGAATCTTAAAAAATAACATTTTTTGTTATTAATTTAATTCAAAATACAATATTTGTATAATTTCGTTATTTATAAATGTTTTTATTTCATTAAGTACACAGATTCAATTTAAACATATATTGTTCGTAGCATGAAGTAAATATATTTTGTATATTGTTTGATAAAATGCGCGTAGGTCCATTTTATTTTATAAAATTTAAAAAATGTCTTTGACCTCGGCCCCTCAGAGTGATAGTTGATATTTAAGTATAGTAATGCAAATTGTATTTTACAGTATCAGTCAAAATATGGTAAAATTGAAGACAAGGAACCAGCAATAAAATGCGGTAAATTCATAACTATAAATTATAATTTACCATCTATATTATCGATAATAATTATAAACTGAATTTGTATTTAACTATTTACAATATATAGTAGTTAATTAATAATAACCTCGTGATCGTATTATGAAGTCAAGACAAAAAGTACAATTTGTACTTTAAATGCTGCTTTAAATTTTATATTGAAATACAATTAATATCAATTTATAAACTGAATGCTGGTGTGTAGAGTTGGTGATCAAAATAATATTCTTATAGTTTAATAACTATTTTAGTTTCTTATAAGTTATAAGCTAAGAATTTTATTCAATGCTAAAAATATCCTACATGTAGTTAAGCACATTGAATATGAGCGTAAATTGTGCATACATCTGACCGCATAGATATTAAGTATTTTGAATGATTTTAATGGTAGCCACTTACATACATATTCTATGATAGTTTTCAGTTGTCACGTTTTAAATGTTGGATTAATTATTTATTTCAGGTTCAATAAAAGAAAGACATTACGAAAATAAAATATTTGCTCTGGAACAAGTGATCAAAAGGTATACTTAACCTTGTATTATACTTGAAGCAATGTAATTAAAATATACATGCTATTTGTTGTGTTCAATAGATTACATTTAAAATATGACAGCCAAGAGAAAAAACAGATTCAATATCGAGGCGTAGTGATTAAAAGCTTGTATGATGTAAAAAGAGCAGTAGATAGAGAAAAAGCTACAAGAGCCTTGCTCGAAAAACAAAAATATAATATAATCTATGATAAATTAGAAGTCTTAGGTAAAGATTCAAAGATTAAAAAACTACAGGTAACAGTATGAAACAATAATATCATGTCATTTTTAATGAATAATAGTATAGTAGTATATTGTTTTAATAGATTCAAAAGGAAGATTATGATCATAAATGTAAATTACTAAATAGACAATCAACGTTGCTTTGCAGACGAGTAAGAAATGATTTTAAGAGAATGGAGTCCATGAAAAAAAGTACGTATTACCTTATCATTTAAAAATTTGTTAAATATAATATAAATGTTGTCAATCATTGCTTATTTTTATTTTTACCAGACATCTGGAGAGCAAATAAAGTTTTTGAAGGCGTGGAACAAAAAAATGATGAATTACGAAATAAGACTGAACAGGCTGAGAAATTAGAGGAATCTATGAAAACGCAATTAGAATTTAATATCAAATGCCAAAAACGTCAACAATTAGAAGCAAACCAAATGAAAGCTACTATTGAAGAGGTAAAACAATTTTCTCAAAATAACCTGGAGTGATTGACTTTCTGACGATCTCCGTATTTAATACATTTTAGTATTATACATTAATACAATGTTTTCTTGTTGAAAATAACTATTTACTCATACATTTTGTACGTAATATTACTTAAATAAAGTGTTCATTTGAGTATGTTATACTTTAGTTTGAGAAAAAAATCCATAAAATGCAAGAAGAGTTGAATAATACTAAACAAAAAAACAATGAATTGACAAACGCAGTTGCACGATTTCAGACGTCAAGCGAATTTGATAAGAAAATTCAATCGAAAAATATTAACGAAGCAAAAATTGAAATTGGAAAATTGGCAGTTGAAAATAAAAAATTAACGTAATTAGTATCATTTATGTTTAATATTGTTTTTATAAGGAAGATGAAATAATATCATCTTTTAACACTAATTAAGTAACAACCGAATGCATATCTATTTTTAGATTTGAAAACAAATGTCTTTCGAAGTTGAAGGACGAAAATAAATTATTACAATCCAGATTAATGACTGGAGAACGGAATTTGTTATACCTTCAAACAAAATTAGATAAATTATACAACGAGAAACAACGCCAGATAAATGCATCGAGAATACCCAAGTAATAAAAAAATGTCTTATAATATCCTAAATTATAAATTGTATTGTTCAATGTGTGTTGCAGATTGTAGTTGCAAAGAAGATGAAAGTCCTTTTTCCAGTGTTGTTCAAGCACAAAATGTCCATGGTTTTAGATTATACATTACTTATTGTTATACTTACATTTAATAACATAATAAACGTACATATAAAATAAAATAAAATACATGTTTAATGCTTAATTTTTTGAATATTTAACAGACTCAAAAGTAACAGACCTTTTGAATTTACCATAACATAAGTTGGGCTCGTTTTAAACTTCTTAGATGAATTGTACGAGTATGTTGTTTACTCACCGATTGGACATTGAGTTCAGATGCGTTAGAACGAAAGACGGCATCGGGATAGATGTTTAAGGTATTTTGTTAGGACAATGAAAATAATAGAATCCATAAAAAAATTTTAAGAGCAATTCGATGGTAGTTGCAATCACAATAAACTAAACCGTGCAGTAGTTAAATTAAATATGTATATTACTCTATGTTGAGTTAAAAGTCTATATAAAGTCTAATATAGCTATAAGTGATAAGAACTCTATTGACAAGATATGTGAGTATTTCACTCTTATTCCGGCTATTCCTATAGGTACCAATGACAATATACGATGCTGTTATAAACACATATGATCCATTATCCAAGGTGCAACAATTAATGTTGAATACGGTTAAATGCTTTTAAGTATATGTTCAACAACAATCATTTGTAATATTTATTGTTTTAAAGGCATTTTCAAAAACAAACATACATTATTTTGGAGTTTGGTTCACTTTATAGCTGGTCATTAAATGAATACTGTAGACAATGTATACATATCGCCGTGTAAATTTAGTTTCATGATCCGTAGTTGCTCGGAGCTTAAAAATTAAATTCGCTTAAAAATTGTATATTTTTCACTGGTTTGTTTCCATTTAGAATATGGTTCAGTTATGTGGAATCCTCATCCACCGAGCTCAGTGGCTCAATTACGCTGCAAACTGGGGTCCCAGTGTCCAGTGTCACTTTTAATGAAGGTGTTCTAATTTAGGTTTTTTTTAGTTTTCACCCTCATTTTTTCAAACAAAATTTGGGGTCGATCAAAAGGTAAAAATATATATTAATAGAAATAAAAACGTTTAAATGTTATTTATGGAATATTTTTACAAATGTTGAATTTCGACGAATTTTTTTTCCAAAATAAGATTTTATAATATAACTAGCTCTATCATAATATAACGAGTGTGTTTCGAAATTCTTGTTTTAGCACACCACAGGAGGTTTTTTCGCGTAAACAACAATAACTGGGTTGGGAAGACCTAAATCGTTCAATATAATATTTTACGTCGACCGTCACTCAAAAAGTCTAAATTTATTTATTTTTTCTAATATAGGTAGGTAGGTAGGTAGGTAGGTACCATAAAATATATTATTAAAAACGCGAGTGAATAATTTTAACACAGATATAATACATCATCTGCGAAGAAATACGGTAAGGCGAGAAAATTGAATCGTGAGATTTCCCATTTTCCGCAAATATATTTGAGCTTAATACGAAAGGTTTTTTGAAACTTAGACATACAATTGTTGTGCTTATAAATTATAATATTATTGTTTAATTGTGCGGACGAAAGTAGGTAAACTAATTAAGGCGGCTAGGAAAATATTATAATACCTATAAAATATATTATGTTAACACATAACTTACCAATAATAGTAATTTAATCGACGTCTTACAGTTTATATATTTGTGAAGTTAATAATACATAAATAAAATAGTAAAATAATAAATGATAAGTAAACATTGATTTCCGAAGTTTCTTTTCACATCACACTTGGGAATGTGTTGGTGTAACATATAATTGCATAGCTAGGTATAACTACCAATAGTAAGAAATGTTGATTTGGGGTGAAAACATCTGATATTGTTTTTTATCCTTCTAATTTTTCCGAATGTATAATTTATAATGTGATAGGTAAATACCTAACCTATTTGAATTACGACTTAACCACCAGATTCGATGTAATTTTGCTATCTACAAAATAAAGCCATAAAGCTTCAAGTTCATCTTCTATTTTTTTTGCGAATCCAACGGTAGCCAACCATTAATGGACTTTCAAAAATGGTTTGATGGCTGTACTAATAAAATATATGTATTTTGAACGTCATACAGCACAAAATGTTCAAACAATATAATATACCTGATGTAAGAAAATATAATACTATGAACAAATAATACAACAAATTATACAACAAATATATATTGTAACAATAAATATAATAAATATATAAATCACAACATCAAAAAACCAGTAGGTTAGTATTTTTAATAATAATAATGATGATACAATACATGCAATATAAACAGTGCAAAATGATTGTTATGATAATTTGTGTACATGTCAAAAATTATACATGAATAAAAATGTATTCATCAAATGGTATAATCGATATTGATTGAATTATTCGTTACTACATATTGTTATTTAAATGTCATAAATTTTAATATGCGAAAACCGGTTCGAAAAAAGAAAAAAAAGTGTGTGAAAGGCAATGTGTTGCCAAAATTATGTGTTTGCATGAGAGTGCAAAAAAATGCAAAAAATTTATAATTTAAAAAAAAGGTCCGAAAAAGGTGTAACAGAATAAGAATATGCTTATAAGGCAAATCAATGTAAGTATAATAATGTATAAGTGTACCGATAAATGCGCTTTCTGTGCCCAAAAAATCAAAATAAATTTGGAAATTTGGAAAATGTGTAATAGGTCAGACAAATTAAAAAAAATACATGCATGAAAAATGCAGAAAAAAATGTATTTAGAATTGGATAACTTGTAAAAGGGTCCGGAATTTTTTTTAAAATTCTAAGTTAATAATTATGATATAATAATATATTATATATAAAAACTAAGTATTTTTTTAAATTGATTATAATTCAGGGACAGTATTGTTGCTATTGGCTTTACTTTATTATATTTTTCGGTAATTGCATATGTTAATGCAAAGAACAAAATAAATTTTGATTTTTAAAAATTGTATTGGATCCAAAAAAGTTAAAAAAATTGTGAAAAAGACAAAAATAAATGTTTTTTTTAAAATTGATTGTTAGATCAAGCGACAGGGGCCATTGGCTTCATTATGTTATATTCATTGGTCATTGCAATGATCAATAAAAAAATAAAATAAGTTTAGAATTTAAAAATTCGTAATAAATCCGAAAAATCAAAAAAAAAATGTATAAACAAAAAATTTAAAAATAATTGAATTTAGAATTTAAAAACTTGTAAAAAAGACAAAATATATACTTATATATTTTATTTTAATTGTCTAATAGCTTCGGCGACAGTTGCCATTGGCTTTATTATATTATATTCGTTGGTGATCCCAATCGTTAATGCACAGATCAAAATAAATTTAGAATTTAAACATTTTTAATAGGACCGAAACAGTTAAAAACATTGTGAAAAAGACAAAATTATAGATTTTTTTAAAATTGATAATTAGCTCCGGTGACAGGGGTCATAACCTTTATTATATTATATTAATCGGTAATTACTATGATAAATACAAAAAATAAAATACATTTGTTATATAGGTCCGAAAAGTCAAAACAATTTATGAATGAAAAATGTAAAAAAATATTAATTTAGAATTTTAAAACATGTAGTTTCAGAAAAAAATTAAAAAAATTGTGAAAAAGACAAAATATTATTATATGTTTTTTTAAAATTATTTATTAGCTCCGGCGACAGGGGCCATAGGCTTTATTATATTATATTCAACGATGATTACGTGATGAATGCGAAAAATAAAATAAACTTTGAATTTAAACATTTTTAATAGGTCCGAAAAGTCAAAAAAAAAAAAAAAAGTGTGCATGAAAAATGTAAAAAAAAGAATTTAGAATTTAAAACTTGTAGTAGTTCCGAAAAAAATGTGTGAAAAAAACAAAATTATGTCTACTTTAAAATTGATTATTAGCTCCAGCGACAGTATCACTGGCTTTATTATATTATATTCATCGGTAATTGCAGGGATAAATGCGAAAAATAAAATAAATTTAGAATTTAAAAAATTTGTGGTGGTTCCAAAAGAAATTAAAAAAACTGTAAAAAAAAAAATATATAATTATATATACTTTTTTAATTGTCTAATAGCTTCGGCGACAGTTGCCATTAGCTTTATTATATTATTTTCGTCGGTGATTGCAATAAATAATACAAAGAATAAAATAAATTTAGAATTTAAACATTTTTAATAGGACCGAAAAAGTTAAAAACATTGTGAAAAAGACAAAAATATGTTTTTTCTTAAATTGATTATTAACTCCGGCGCGGCGACGGGGTCACTGGCTTTATTATATTACATTCATCGGTAATTGCAATGATAAATGAAAAAAATAAAATAAATTTATAATTTAAAAATTTGTAATAAAAGTCCGAAAATTCTAAAAAAAAATCTATGAATGAAAAATGTAAAATATATGTTTTTTTAAAATTGATTATTAGCTCCGGCAACAGGGGCCATAGGCTTTATTATATTATATTCATCGATGATTGAAAAAAATAAAATGAATTTAGAATTTAAAATTTGTAGTAGTTCCGAAAAAAATGTGTGAGAAAGACAAAATTATGTCTTCTTTAAAATTAATTTTTAGCTCCGGCGACAGAGGCCATTGGCATCATTATATTATATTCATATAGATAGTTGCAATGATAAATGCAAAAAAAATATCGATATACCATAGATTGAAACCTAGACTAATTAGTTGAAATATATTAAATAAATTAAATTAAGTTTTTACGTCGTAACTTATAAGCCTATAAAATTAAAATTAAAATATTAATACTAATTATTTAAAATAAGTTAAAAATATAAATATCTAAGATTACAATAGGTGTTAACGTAAATAATAAAAAAAGTTCTAGGATGTATTATACTCAATTATGTTCAAACCTTTGGACATCTTTAATTCGGCAGATTAGCCACGAGTTACAAATTGCGTGAGTATAATATTTTTAGTGCGAATATTCCGTGTCCGCTAAGTACGGACGACACGTGTATGTAGTAAACCACGGGCAGAGGCCTATCTGACCGCCTCTGCTCCTAGATGATGTATTTGGCTTAGCGATTACGACTATTGGGCCGAACCAGCCCCTAATCGCTGTCTCCTAGTAATTTACTTTCATAATGGAGAAGTAATTTGTTTGTTCAGTCCATTTTCGTCTTTCTGTCCGTTTGGCCTACACCGACGACGCCTGCAGCCTCGCGTCGTCTCCCAGTGTGATCTACCGGGACACCGGGGGTCGATCGGTTTCCCGGTGGGTGAGCTTGTCCGCGGCCGCTTATTCGTCCATCCCGAAGGTATGACTTATTTCGCGACTACCCTGAGAGTACAATATCCTCAGGGCGTTCCCCTATCCGCAACCTGGGGACGCGCCCGATGGCATGCTCATGCGCACGGGAAAGCATCCGTTATATTTTACTAATCTAAATATTTTTAAAATAAGCCATTGTGTACACCAAAATAATTAAAATATAAACGAATAATAATAATATATGTATTGACAAAAACTTTCCATATATATAATAATTATCTACCTCTACCTATACATCATAAAATATATAGTTTATTATTGGAGTCGAAGTTAATTATTTAAATTGTTCTTGTGTAATATTATAATATTGTTTAAATACCAAAAACGAACAATTTAATATTTTAATGTTAACAATAACTTTTTAAACACAAATAGAACGGTGAAAAAAAAACTAAAATAAGTAAACTTAAAATATTTATAAGCAAAAGAAGATAGCTCAAAGAAGATCCAAAATATTTTTAAAACTGTATTGTCTAGAAAAAGCCATGACAATTAGTTGATAAAAATTTCAAATCTCTACAATTAATATTATTTACATTTTTATTTAATGTAAAAACTAAAAAATTATATTTAAAAAACTTTCGACCTTGTAAAACCAATAAATAATTCATTGCTACTGTGAGAATCCAAATAATTGGTTTTTAACGATGATACTATGTGAATTGTGAGATATTACCGCCGACTGTAAAGTGTTCTGAAAGCACAGTCATGATATCCGTAGTGGTAGCTCGTCGTCGTTCCACATTTATAGTACCTTCATATGGTTCACGTTCAAGTTATTTTCAGACTCGAATGAATTTAAAATTGTGTTTTATAGAAAAAAATTATAATCATTACACACATTATTGAATTGTTATTTATAATATTGTCATAAAGTGAAACTAAAATAACTTTTTTTATACTAGAAAATAATTCGTACGAAATAAAAACGATATTGAAGACGAATCGTAATCGGAGAAACGTATAAACATATATTTTATAGAATATTTCCTAGGCAACGAAAAATATTATTGATGCAATTTATTTAATGCATATTATGGAGCTTTGTAGCCAATCCATTTTATTTCCGAAAAGAATATTCAATATAATAATATGTATTAAGTTATGTATACGTCTTCGTAGAACATGTTTTGTTCGATTTCTACATTTTTTAGTTTTTAATTTTAACAATACGCGATTATACTGGTTTAAATACATAATTATTGGTTAACATATATTTTAAGAGTTTAACTATTCAAATATTTTTTGAATTCGGTTTTTAATACCTTTTGCTACTTTAGTGGTAGTAAAAATAAGTTGTGGTCATTAGGAGGAGCGACATTTTAAATTCTGAATTTCATTTATACTGCCTACAGCAGACATTTAAGACGAAGTAAGTTATTTCAACTGATCTTCTATAATATTATTATTCAAAATAGAAATAGAACTTTTGTTTTTCTTAACTTGAATAAATTTGTATTAGACTTTAGTATAGATACAAGATACCTATGGTAGAATGGAAATCAAATAACTATAAGAAAATATGAAATATGTTCATGGCCAAAACCAGTGTTGGTCATTATATAGATAAATTGTCTAAGTAAATTATCTAGATGATAAATTTATTTATTTTATTTAAAGTTGTGGTATTGCTAAATGTACAATAATTGTATGTAATATACTAATATATTAACTATTAACCTACAAAAACCGTTACTATTGTTACTAAATTAACAAAAAATAAAACTCAATGTTAAATGTTGTGTATGTTTTTCAGGTCAATACCAAATAGACGGCTTGGTATCTTCATGATTAGATGTTTTAATGTTTCATTTCTTTTTCAGCCATCGAAATATTTAACAGCTATCGATTTTTATTACATTTTATTAACATTTAACTTTTTATAAATTTTAAATAATTCAAATTATAAACTAATTATGTATCTAATTTAAATTAATCGGAAATCGATTTATTCCACAATCTTGGTATTTAATTCAATTATAATATGTACTAATACTTTGTATGTTATTAATTGTATGAACGTAGTACAGGATAATGTAACTATCAATTTTTGTCCTTAGTAGACAAGGTAGCTATAGATTTTAGTACGATTATTTTCGTTGCATAGTAATTGTTGGTACTTAATATTATGATTATCAATTTTTTAGTTATGTTTTTATATCTTCTTCAGTTGTAAGTTATAAATTAAACTTAAATAGTGCAACAATAAACAAACTCAATATGGGTGTTTTTCTACTTAGGTGTTTTAATTTAAATTACGCTTGATCATACAATTTTGCCAGTAATGCTTTTATACGTTTTCATACAGTGTTCATAAATAAAGTAAAATGATATGTTGTAGGTAATTTAGTGGTCTGACAACTACATGTGTCGCTGAGAGGAATAGGATGAGGTGTAGTTATGAAATGAACTTGAATACCGTAGAATGTTTTTATAATTTATTGTATTATTGTCAATATAGACACTTTAAATGTAACGGGTAAACTATTAATCTGTATAAGAATTTTTTCAAAGAGAATTATTCTAATTGTTTGGAAAAGTAATCGGTTTAACCTGAATATTTTCCAAGTCCAAAATAATAAATTAAAAGATTGACTAGCGTGAAGGTACTCCGGCTTGTCTGGTTAAATCACATCTGAGGATTTGCTATTCGAAGATGTTTGTCTAAGATATTTGATATTATTGAATTCTTTTTAATAATATTCTTATTTTTTAGTTCAAATGTTTAGGAAAATTGAATAAATCATTTATGAAATATCTATTTTATTATATATTATATAATATAAATATAATTATAATTATTTAATTATTAAAATATAATTTTTATCTAATTTCTGTAAATGTTCAGGTTTTTTGACCAAAAACATATTTTATCGATATTAAATGTAAAAAAAACTTATGAAACACGATTTTTTTTCTTCTAAAAATAGCTCAAAAAAAGGCAAAATAAATATCACTATATTGACTAGCTCAGTGTATCATTTTGGAGAGAGAATTAAATGTTAATATGAATATTTCTAAATTAACAAATATTACGATGTTTAATGCCTAGTGAACCGAATAACAATTTAAAAAATAATGAACACTTTCAATATAGTATTAGGTAGTTTGACTGAACACGCAAACATCCCTGATACTGTTTCGATTGCCGACTTGATTACGTCGGTTGCCCTCTTGCCTCATCCCGAAATGCCAACCGCCTTCCCTGCTCGGGAACAACAGCGGATCCGCGTGACACGAGCCTAAAATATATCATTTCAAGTGAATTACTAAACGACTGACTGAGAGTCAGGGTCATGGAGTTGTGTGTAGTGAGTACATATTTAAAGAAAGGTATGTGTAAAAGTCCCAAATTCTGAGTTAAAAATATTTATGATTAAGTCAATGATGCTTTGAGTAATAATGACGGTCCGAAGCATTAAACTGTATATTAGTAGCGCTTAGAGTGAATAGTGTACATTTTGTGTTTATGAGATGTGTGAATAATTTCTATATAGTGTTTATTTAGTGTTTATTACCAATGATGATATAATATTCCATAGGCAAAAAGTATAAACTATTAATCTCTAAGGTTGAGTACTTCAAATCCCAGGTGTCAATTATTACTACAGTGTACTGAGTTAGATGACATACAATGATATTAAACATATAGATACAAATTGGAAGTAAGTGCTGGCCAATAAGTATACACATATGTTGTGGAACATTAAATATGTTATTAAATACAACAGTAAGTGTGGCACTGAAGTGAGTAACATTTTAATTATTAAGCATTTGACTTTCTGCTATGCTAGTATGCTTATTGTGCACTGCACATATTTGTTATAGTCCTAAGCAAATTATAAAATAAGAGTAAAGTGAATTAAGCATTGTTTTTGAAGTAATAAAATGATAAAATATCTAGTAAACAATATACATAAAACAATTTATTGTGATTGGACGGATAAGTCTTTTATTACTCATGAAATAGCAAACTGTGTAGTAACGTAATGACTTTTGTTATTAATGTGAATAAAAAATTATTTACAACCAAGTGAATTTTAAAATTCAGTACTCCCAGGTGTGAATTCACAAGTGAAAGGGTTAAGGTTTGGGGTAAATATATATATTATTCGTGTATGTTTATTACCCATGAGGTGTACAAAGTAATTAATAATCCTAGTAGTGTTAATTAATACAATAATGTATAAATGTAGTGAATAATTGAATCATCTGATAGTGCCAATTATATGGAAGTTGTATGTGTTCAATAACAAAAAGAATGTTGAGTGAAACAGTTAGTAACTCTAGTTAGTCGGTACCGTGTGGCAGGTCGAGTGGATTCGACAACTTATAAAATAAGAACACAGTGAATTAAGCATTGAAGTAATGTAACTGTAGGTTCGCTTAACGATAAAATAGTTGGTAAATAAACAACATATAAAACACACAAAACAACTCATTGCCATTTGATGTGCGTGTGTAGATGTAGGTAATTCATAAACGCACATGGAATTTTTGTGTGAAAAAAAATCTACCTAAATATTATCAATACAATCGATGATACAAATGTAACATAATTGATATCATAAAGAATCAATTGAGTGTGGTTTGCAGTTTAGTAGAAAATGTATATATAATAAATAACATGATGGATATTATGTTAACAGGCGCTGTAGTTGAGAAACTGAAAGTTCTAATAATGTAATGACTATTGTGCATGATATACAACACCCAACCATGCGAATTGAATGCAATACTGCCAGTATTTAAGAGTTACACCTAGTGTTAATAAATAAAAGTGTATACATGTGGTGAATGTATATGAACAGTTAAATCAAAACAGTCTTATGTGAAATAGTCATTAACAAACCCGCAGGTATATTTTGCATTCTGTGTTACGGGTTGATTGGATTCGTGTCGTAGATGACCAGATCAAGGTTTCTTGGCAGACGACCGTCATCACCAACGAACATAGCCGTGACTTCATTTGCGGGGGGCAGGTTGTATCGCCATACGCATCAGCGACGAAACGCATTGTAATTGGCCAAGGAAGCACGCCTACGGGATCGGCGTCGGCTATGTCTCTTTCTGCCTGCCACGCCTGAAGCATATTCCTGGAAAAAATGAGATGTCAAAATATGCAAGTGTATATGACCCAAAATGTATTAATACTATTAGTACTATATCAAAGACTAATAAGGAATTACGTTAGAACAATAATAAAATTGAACATTAGGGAATACAATTTATGTTCAATCATAAACATCCAAGCCCTATTGTTTAGTAGTATTCAATCAAGTAATCAATCAAGTAATTCAGTAATGATGGTGGGTGCATTTAACTCCACATATCGGTAGTAGTAGCAAGGATTTCAGTAAATTCAACAATAGTGCAAACTGTGTTTGATGTACACCGCAATATCAATAACATAGTAATTATTATACAATAAAATCAATATACATAAATGAGTGTCTGCAGTTGTAATGAGGTTAAAGAATCACATACAACAGGCACAAACAATTGCAAATCATAAAAATTACTGACCAAAGTTTGATAATTCATATTTGCAATCTTAATGAATGCAATGGTCTTTGTGGAACACCAAATTAATAAATTGCATGTATTATTTAGTGTCATTGAGTTCTGCCCAAGTTTCGTCCATCCAAACTTCGACCACTTCCACGTCGTTCACCAGGACTTTGACATTGATGTAGGTACTTATATTTTTTAGTGTACACCATATTTTAAGGATTATTATCCTTAGTATACATATTTTAATAATTCAGAAACTACTTATTAGAATTTTGATTTAGATACATCTAGATTTGCAAGAACACCATCTGCTAAATAATTTGCAGTAAACAAGGAAATTCTCATTTAAAAAAAAAATAATTTATTTAATTACTTGTTTGAATTTTTGAAAGTTGATGTAAACCATTTTCCTGGTTGTCATAAGAAATTAATTCAACCCTACAGGCTATAGTATAGAATCTATTATACAACATATTATAGTATCATGGTTGGTTAGGTTATGATAATTTATAGGTAAATTATTTTTGTAAGCAGTAGATAAAAATTTTATGATTAAAATATATTAAATGAAATTTGTGAATTTTAAACTACACATCCTCATAAAGTCATAAACTACTTTAATCATAGATATCTATACCCAACACTGTATAATTGTATAATATCATCTTAATTCTATTATAAATGTACATACAAATAAATAAATAAATCTTACTCCGAGGCTCTTGGCGTAGTCGGTTGCGGCACTCCGTCGCCCGGTGACCAATTTTATGGCAAATTAGACATTCTGTAATCAATTATAATTAAAATGTTTTAATCTTGGTACATATATTAACTGAAGTTGAATAAATAATTTAACTTACTAATTTTCATTTTATTGGATTGCTGCTTTGGAGTCGCGGTTGGTGCGGAAGTGGCGGGCTGTTGCAAGTAAGTAGCGGCGGTCGGATCTGAAGTGGCGGGCTGCTGGTAAGTTGAGGCAGTTTGTGGAATGAAGGGCTGTTGGTGCTGCCTCATGAAAGGCGGCTGGTAGGTACTGATGGTTCATTAAAGGCGGCTGGTACTGGCACATGGTGGGCGGCTGGTGCTGGTGCATAACATATTGCGCAGGGAAATGTGCCGGCTGCTGGTACATACTCGGCACCTGGTACGTGGTGGTTACCGATTATGTTGCGGGATATGGAGAGTGCTGCTGGTACATACTCGGCACCTGGTACGTGGTGGTTACCGATTATGTTGCGGGATATGGAGAGTGCTGCTGGGCCGGCATCATTGGCGCCTGGTACAAGAACGCCGTTGAAGATGAGTTCAGGTTTGCGGCAGAAGGTTCGGTTGGCTGGTACATCTAAAATAATTTATTACATTAATTACAAAAAAACCCGGGAAGCAGATATCGAGTGGGAATGTACTAACTAAAGTCCGGCGAAAGAAATTTCACGAAAAAAAGTACCGCGAAAGTAAGTCCGGTATATTTATTATATAATACATTTATCATTAGGGTTGTGTGTTATTTTTAGAAAAGCAGTACCCCACAGAGTCATAGACATAAAAATATATATTATTATATACAGAGATGCACAGAGTATATGAAAAAACGTGTAATCACCTCATGACCTGTCCTGTGCTCTTATTGACGGGACAGGGAACTCTTATATACTAGTACTGCCATCTATCAGTGACGTAAGACGATCTAGATATTATCTGATAATATCTACAAATAAATTTCATGAGAATTTTTTATTTTAATATTTTGTATTAAAATTATTCGTTTGGCACGATTATAGGATATTGCTGATGTACTAAGGTAGTACTAAGTCTAAAAACTTTAAAATAACAAACAACTTTTAAGTTTTTAATTTATAGGTATGTATAATATTAATTATTATAGAATATAGATATTAGATTATGATTTACAAAATTTAGACAGTTTCTTTTTTTTCGCATTTTCTTTTAGCTGCTCCTGGTTTGTTTGCCTAGTCCATTGACGCATTCTCATATTTATATTATATTTTATAATGTATGATAAAATAAAATCTTTATGTTCCGCACATGGAAATGTGAACGTTTCACACTTGGTTATCAATGCTTCTACTGTGTCTTGAAAAACAATTGTTTTACTTAAATTGTTCATCAACTCATCTTCACCAACACTCAATAATTTATTTGGATGTTTCAGCCATCCCCTAGATTTAATATTTGTCAAATCAGCCTCAGAGGTGAAACATTCAATACTTGTGAGTTGTGATACTAGATTTACATTTTGGACAAGAACTTCTTTTGATTATTTGGTGAGTTAAATAACCAGCTATATAATACTTTAAGCAGTCCACAATTGGAGCCAATGAATAATCGTGTTCAATTATATCAGTAAATTCCCATTCACATATTTAGTCTTGTTAGTTGTTATGAGACATTCAACAGGTTGAATGCCATATACCCCTTCAGTAAAACTGACAAAAGCAATCATTATATACAGTCGTGTAGCTGGAGTTCATATACTATATTAATTTATTACCTTTATAGGCTATAACTACTGTGATTAAAGCATCATCAATAATAAAAAATTGAGGGTTGTCATCCACCCCTTCCCCAGCTAGATCAAATAGTTTAATAGCTTAACTTTTATAAATATTGTGCAAATTATTACATGCATCATGCATACAAACCATGTTATAATGGAATTTTACGAACAGATTATGTGACATAAGTTAGTATTTTAATTGTATTATTATATTACATAATGTTGTATGTAATTTCCTTTTGAATAATATTATTACATTAACAATACAATACATTAATTAAAAATAAACAAAAAAATATAAACAATTTTAATGTAACAAACTTGATAATTTTTTGATCCAGGTTTAATACCTTGTACAGGAATTTTTGCGTTTAATGTATTAAATAAGTCATTAAAGATCAAACAAAAATCTATTGTTGTATCACAATTACTCAAACCTTCTATATTGTGTATTTTATAAAATTTTAAACCATCTGCGGCAGATTTACTAAAAACCTGTAAAGGAAAAGAAAATATAACGTTTTATAAAGTTGTATTACCTAATAACCTATAACTCTATAAGTACCTGTATTGCGAGACGTACACTGCGTGTACATGTATTTAATAATTTTACATGATTTTCAGTCAACTTTGGACATACTTTTAATTGGCTGTTACAATTCTTCTTATCTTGGGTGTGTAATATTTCAAAATATTCTCACTTCTCTTAGCTGGAATGCTACTTTTTTTAAAATCAAGCCACTTACCTGATACTTCATTGCCTACAATCAACTTCATTCAAAATATGGATAAACTTTTTGACATATTTAATTCTTCTAGACGACCTGGCTTAAAAAAAATTAATAGACCTTTTAAAAATACTGATCCTCAAATTTCACATTTAAAATTTATGGAAAACTTTTTTAAAACATTACAAGTATTTAACAAAAAAACAAATGTTGAAGTGACAAACCAAATGAAATTTATTAGAGGTTGGTTAATTTCAATCTCTGGTTTACTTCAACTGTGGGAATCACTAAAAGTTACCAATACTGATGAGAGTTATGTTCTGTATACAAGTCGAATCAATCAAGATAGGTTGGAAAATTTTTTTGGCACGTTTCGCACCCAACATAATGGAAATAATATTAATCCAACCCCAATGCAATTTATCTGGTCATATAAACTAAATTTTTGTCTTAATTATTTTACCCACTCTGGAAATGCAAATTACATAACAGACTTGGATGAAATTTTATCTAAAATTAACACAGATCCCTTAAATGACGAAAATATAAAAATAATATTTTATGATAAAAATCCATTTCAATTTAAAAAAAATATACTTGCAATAGACACCCCAGATTATAGGAATTTATCGATGCCAGAAAAAAATGCTTTCATATATGTTTGTGGATTTCTAATGAAGAAATGCATTGAAAAACACACTTGTGATGTTTGTATTCAATATGCAAAATCACAAAAAAAATTGGATGAGTCCTTTTTACTTTGCTATTTCAAAGCATATGAGAATGCAGAAAAAACATTGTTTGGCAACGTAATGATGCCACAACATTCATTTCATGATTATATCGATGAATTGGAAAACATATTTATGAATAGATTTCCACAAATAGCTATTAACAAAGAAGTAGGTATTAAGTTAAAATTAAGCATGACTAATGTTGTGTTTAGTCATCCATGTCCTATATTTAGTAAAGATTATTTAATTAATTATTTTATTAGATTTAGAATTCATGCTGCAATTAAATTTTTAAATAGGAATTTAATATCTGAAAAAATAAAAAAAAATAGTAAATTATGTATACTAAATCATTTATGAATAAATTAGAAAGTATTTAGTATTAATAAGTAAGCTAATTGTATTAACATTTTGTACTTCATCAATTATGTTTATAATAAATGTATTATATGTATTTAATTGTTAATATTATATTGATTAAAATTGCGAGAAATTTAAATAAATATTTGTTTGTAGATAACAATTTGCATATTTTATTTCTACATTACTTTTACCTAAGTATAATATTTTGAGTGTTGAGTTGAAATTGAAAAGTTCACTGAGCAAAATCAAATTTCAATAATATGGTATGTAAGTATGTTCAATAATTTAGCATTGGTATTTGTGATCATACTGATTTGGGCGGAGACCAATCACAGCACCGTATTCATTTTTTACAAAGCATCATAGGAAGTGCACAATCTGTTTTATTACAGTATTTGATTATAATCTGTGCCGGTACCTAAATAGTAAATACTTTTTGTACATACAGTGGATATCTTAATAGTTAATAATGTTAATATTATATTGATTCTATGCTTACGTAGTAATGAACACGAAAATAAAAATATATGCTGTATTAACAATGAATACGAACCATGGCACGTTTTGAAAAAACAAAAAATATTGTGTACTGAAACGTTTGTGCACTATGAGCAATATAGAAAATGAATACTCAGGGATGGTCAAGATTTGGCGAATGTTGGAAAATTGTCACATTCGACCCTCCAAAGTACCAACTAAATTCAGTTTGCTACCAGAAAAATTGCTGTTGAAGAAAATTGAAGCATTTTTACTGTCCCAAAACGTGATGGCAGACATAAAAAAAATTTAAAAACACACATCATTGAAAAGTCAATACATTCATCGCTCCGCTCGGAATTTAAAACGTACAACGATATTTTAAAATAGATAACTATAAGACATATTTGTGGTACCTTAAAAAATCTCCCCCAACTTCCAAAAAAAATAAACAAAATACTACTCACTCGATAAAATATCAATGGTTAAATACAGTTTTTACCCTAAAATAATAACCCGTTGTATATAGTTATAAGTTGTAAGTTTATATAAAATATGGCAGTAAAAAAATAACTCATGTTTAGTAGCTGCATGTAAACAAATTATTATTCAACCAGTATAAAGGTGTAAGAATTTTACAATCGCGATTTTAAATATACTTATATACGTAATGTGTTTGGAAATACATTTACCACGTATTATATTTTCAATTTTAAACAATATTTCATTTTGTTGTCATGGATATTGAATGTATATTTATCCGTTTGATTTGTATTTTGTATTAGTTTATACTTCGTCGAAACATTTCTTTTGTTACCTACCTATTAAATTTCTGTCGCGTATAATAATATATTATATTCAATTTCTGAATTCAAATCATGGACAATTCTACCGAAGAAATCGACGTTACTACACCAGGACGTTTGGATAGTCCGGCTGTGGAGAGTTTGCAGCAGTGCGATTTGCCGTAAAGTGGTTTGAACAATTCGTCGGAAAACATCGAATAAAGGGCGGCGGACGACGTACCGTGCACCGCAGAAAACTACCAACACGGGGTGAACGACATAGCACGGACGTCAGCTGATCATGAGTACACGGACTGTAACCGACCGAGACCGAAAATTGTGTGCCCCGTCAGTGAGCTTCGTGACCAACAACCGAACACGGCTACATTGACTTCGGATAATTTCAAGGTGTTGGACGAGCTGACTGAAGAGTTGCTGGTGGCCTCCATTCGGAGGTCATTAATAAATGTATCACTTCCCTCTCCGAGTCCGAATAACGAACAGTTATCGTCAACTTCACGCGATGATGGCGTTACATGTGCGTATATTCGCCGATTGAGATATTGACGCCAGTTGTCAAAAGTGCGGCCACTCAACACATTGATACTCGGGCTCAAATTAAATTGTTAGATGTATACTGGTCGATCGTTGTTTAGTCCAAGCCGTGGACTTTGAGAGCGGGGCTATAGTCGTGGCTGGAAGTGACGGTGACGGGCTGGAACTTGAAGAGACGGATGCGGTGAAGTCTGCAGCAGCAACATCAACAGAACAATCGCGGCAAGGTCGTCGTAGGTCGTTAATGTCAGCATACTGGGGAGGAGACTCCACAAGGTTGGCAGGATTATGTGTTGCTGCTGTTGTTGTCCCGAAAATATTTGGGTGGTACACTGGTATCACAATGTGGTGGGACGCCATTAGACGCCTGAGAGATGCTGACCGTTGCCGCATTGATCAAGGATGCTTTATGGGCACCGTCTAACCACAATTCGTTTACGTCTGAAGAATGTTTACAGCAGCACGTGTATCGTAGTCGACACTCGACAACGACATGGTGCCTTTGGCCGACGGTGCCAGACTCTCTGGCTGCTCGGTGAACGTCCGGCAGCAGTACGGTCGCGTGGACAACTACCCGCGGGCAACGAAGATGACGGTACGGCGGTTAATATAGAGGTACTGGCGCGGGCAACGATCCCGCACCGACTAACGCCGATGACGACTCATTACGGCGACAGCGGTGACTTTTGGCGCGGGGTGAGGTGGTAGAGATGTGTGTTGGCCATCAGGATCACGGAAGTCAGCGCCGGCGACCCCTAGGAAACGATGACGACGAACACGCGGCTGAAGCGACAACGCCAGGGTGAAAATTACCGAGGTCAGCGGTGAGTTGCACGCGGTCCGCTGGGCGTTGACGGCTGACGACGGACTTTTCGCCCAATCCCACGTGGACAGGGACGCTTGTTCATCGCGCAGTTCACCGCCGATTCCGCGGTCGCCAAATCTCGCTAAGCTCGCTCCGTTTCTGCCGGGCCCCCGCCGTCCGTCGTCAGAGTCGTCACCATCGACCGTCAGAGCGCACCACGTCGCGCACTAGCCCCCGCCGTTTGTCGCCGTCGACCATCACTCCCGTGGCCGTCTCGGCCTGGCCTCGCCACTGGCCACTGGGCAAGGTCGTCACGCGTCCGAGCAAACTCGCCCGTCCGCAGTACCGGTGGTGGGAACGTTGGGGAGGTGACCAGTAGCCAAACGTGCACATTTGCACCCAATCGAACATTTAATCGCCGCTACTGACTTCAACGAGTTCAACAGATTCAAGTTCATATTCAATATTTACAACTTTATTTGTGGCAGTTTGTTTCAGGTGAAAAGTATATATGATATCATTATATACATTAAATTAAATAGTGTTCATTGACGCGAATAGGATAGAATTTAAAAATAATTTGTTAAATTATGAGAGTGAAATAAGTAATAACTAGATAGGTATACGTAAAGTATATTTTTTTTTTGAGTTCTCACAAAATTTATTTAAATGCCTATTTTTTGATAATTTTTTTTAGGAATACTATACATTTTTTAAATACCTAATTGTTTTGAATTACAAAATCTGATCACATCATGATATGAGTTAATACTTATTACTAATTCATAAAAGAATATTTGATATATATATTAGAAGCTGTTTTCTATTTTTTTATTTGTCAAGTACACGTACACAATATCTATACATTTTGCACAATAAGCTTATATGACATGAATGAATTGCTTGAATAAGAAGCCATTCATTGGCGGCACTTACTTGACGTGATGTCAAGGGTAATTATAAGGAGGGATATTTAATTTAAATGGTCACTACACCATTTCCTTTTGAGTTTAAAGTTGTAGATTAAGTCCATATTGGCTTTAGGAGAGTTTTGTATACTAGTAGTTAAGTAGTTTAATTTTTAAGCTAGTAAATTTATTTTTTGATAAAAGTGTTTTTAGCGATCTTGATCGAGCGTTAGTTTATATTGGCGTTTATTATTATTCTTTTAAGATGGTGTCAAACGGATTATACTATTGTTTAGTTTTGATCACCACATAAATCCGCCATTTATGAGTCCTAACAATTTATATCAGTACTAGTATATCGGTTTATTATATTATTGATTATTAGGTACCTAAAAGTAATGGTAGGTATTTTCCTTCAAATTATAAACATTATATTTTTATTTATTTATTTTTTTATTGAACTTAAACCCAGCGACTTTGTCATTTAGCTATTGTAGGGCCGTAGGGGTTATGAACTGTAGTAGAGGTAAGTTTGGTACGGTAGGTTGTTTTTTATGATTGCAGTTACGGTTGTTATGGTAGGTTGCGAACACGTGTATGTGTGGCAAGGTTTTTAACTACTATGAACCTGGGTGGTGATCACCAATCTTCGTCATTGCTTTTGTTGACTTCATTGTCGCTTTCGGCCTGCTGTAGTATTTTCCACGACTTTACTCCCTACTAAAT
Source organism: Myzus persicae (assembly GCF_001856785.1). Taxonomy (NCBI): domain Eukaryota; kingdom Metazoa; phylum Arthropoda; class Insecta; order Hemiptera; family Aphididae; genus Myzus; species Myzus persicae. The sequence continues at coordinate 51,113 of NW_019104363.1, forward strand.
AAATTCATCAAAATACGAACGTCAAATGTTTGTAATTGTGTTTATATATTTTTTACATTATTTGATTACGCAGTATAATCTTTTAACTTCAAAATGATATGTTAATTTCGAATTTAGTAAATGTTGGAAAAATTGAACTTTGAATACTTATAAAAAAAACACGTGCTTATGGATCTTGCATATTTTTTTTTATATTAACTTTTATTAAAAATGTCAGTATGCCAATTGCCTATAGTGTTGCAATACAAAAATATTACCTCGTCCAACAAATAATATATCTTCCACTGTCATGGACACCTCCATGACTGGTGGAGGGTTTGATCGTACCTGAGTGTGGTACCGGATTTCCGGTACCAACTGGCAACTGATTGAAAAGAAGCACCGGATGGGTTCCGAAGGATTCTTCGAGAAATTTTTCATTGCCTGAAATAAAATTGCTAAAGTTATAAAATTATAATACCTTTAGTGTAATGTATCTGTTTGACACTACCTATATTAATGCTTACACAAGTTCAACTCTCGTATAGGGTGATTAAAATTGACGACCTACAGCAAAGACGCTAAGTTAGATATGATTATAGATATGTACCTGTATAGGTATGTCGATTCACGACTGATAGAAAAATTAAATTTTCACACGTTGCACAGTGGTTCAGCACAGAAAATGATCGCTTAAATTGTATGTAATATATTTTTGAACTAGGCGTTATTGACAAATATGTATTGATTCATAACGTAACTGAGCGCAAACAAGTATTTTAACGTTACCCGAGCGTGCTACAGGATCAAGCACGACAAGCCATCGAGCATGGTCAGTCCCGCATGAAAAAATGGTACGACCAGCGTCACCATCCGGGTGTGAGGTACGACGTCGGGGAGGTTGTGGTGATGCTGCGGCAACCACGGCGCGACCAGAACACCAAGTTGCAGGCGAAATACCGGGAACGAACTCTACAGGTCATCAAAGTGTTACCAAGTGACACGTATAGAGTAGCAGAGTTGGGCACAGACGGTCGAGAGGTGTACTAGGGCTGTTCGATTATTTTTGGGGGGAATCGATTATGATCATGCACAATTAATTGAAAAAATCGATTAATTGAAAAATGATTAATCAACGGATTAATCAGAATCGCGATTAACTGATTAATCGGAATTGCGATTAACCGATTAATCGGAATCGCGATTAACCGATTAATCGATTAATTGAATTAACGATTAATCGATTAATTGTAACAATCAATTTATAATTTAATCAAGAAGTAATTGAGTAATTAATTTATTAATAAGTTAACAGTGCAATTTTATTAAGTCTTGAGTCATAACCGAATATAAAGTACTAAAATATCCTGATTTGATTAATAGATTTATGACATAAAAATAAAACTATAAAAGCTTTTGAAAGTATTAGCAGTTAGCACTTAGCACTATTAAATAATAATCAAGAGTTACTACTTAAAAAACTAAATTTTGCAAAAATACATTGAAAAGAATATGATTTTATTATTTTTATTAGATCTTGTCGACTTACTATACTGGCCTACTGATTCTAAGCATTCTAAGCATCCATAAAGATTCTTCAGATTTTGTGTAATTAATACTTCCACAAATTGTTCTTGTACCAATATTAAAAAAGTACATTTCTTAATTAAGGCGTAAGTTAGCTTTCTATGTTTCAAGGACATAAGATTTATTCTAGACAGACAAGAATACAAGATTACATTTAAATTTGAACCGCTTAAGCCGGAGGTCGAATGCTGGTTAGGTTAGAAAATACCAAAGGGCAAAGACTAAACGAGAGTAAACTAAAGAGAGAACGGTCGCGCGAATGGTGAGTGGCGAGTGGCCGTGGCCCGTGGTGTAAATGTGTAATAGTAATACACTAATACACTAATACTAATTAGTAATTAGTATTAGTAATTAGTAATTACTAACAAAGTAATAAACCCAGACCCAGTACAGATAAGTGATAACAGATCAAATATAAATAAAATGTTTTTTTGATGGCTAAAGGCTAAATATAGCACCATTTTAATTTTATATAACGTCGTCTATTTCAAATCATTGATAAATCATAATAGAAGATACAAAAATAACCAATATCAGGAACGGCAAGAAATGGCTATAAAAATAGTTTATTAATTTATTCTTGTATATTTCAAATAAACAATTTTATTAATCGAAATGAAGATTAGTCGATATTCGATTAATATCCGATATTCGATTAATCGATTTATCCGATATTCGATTAATCGATTAATAACCAATTAATCAATATTACGATTAATCGTTTTTTTTTTTATGCGTAAAATAATCGATTAAATCGATTAATCGGAGTAAATTTTGATTAATCAAAATAATCGAACAGCCCTAGGTGTACCTATGCGACTACAGCGCACGTCTCACAAATTAATGTCGTGGAAAATTCTACAGCAGGCCGAAAGTGGTGTAGTTTCGTGGTGGGCGGGCCGGGGACATGGAGCATATTATTAAATACTATTTATTAAAAGAGGACGGCGGCACACTGTGGTAATTAAATCGTTTTAAGTATATATTAACGTAAAAGTAAGAAATATTATATATAATTACAAAATACTGAACTGATTAAACCAAATATTATCGTAAGTAATCTTACCCGTAGAAGTAGCTCACGCCTCAGACGCAGCCTTCTACCATGGTCCATGGTCGCCTTTTTGTTTGATTCTATAAAAAATAAATGAATAGCAATAATAACTGATTTTTGTAGAAACAATTTTTAATAGAAATTTTAATTAATCCAACTAATCAAAACAATCGATATCTGTTCCAAACAAACATTCCTCTGAAGCCTTTGAGTCTGCAATAACGCCGGGTAATCGCTCTTGCCAGCTGTTAGGTCCTAGGTGGCACTTTGTCCAAAAACAATCATTCCTCTAAAAGTCTAAAGCCTTTGAGTCTGCTGTTTTTGACTTTAAACCCTATATTTTAGGAAATACCATTTATGTGAAATTCAATAATCGTGAGAAGTGAAAAAAAACAAGGGAAATCAGCGCTTAAAAACGTTCAAAATATATATTAATATATTGATATATTGACATACCTGCGTAATAACTTTAGATACCATTCACATTGATATATAATATAAAGAATGTTATTTGTATATAGTAATTATAGTAATAATATTATTTAGCGAAGGATTTATAAATATTATATACTTATGCTGTGTTCGACCTTTTTGCACGTACAAATCGTCCCCGGGTTTTGGACATTTGTTCGGTGACCATGCTCGGTCACTCGCAATGGTGGCGACACTGATTCGCCTGCCGCCCTGCTCCGGGCAACGACGCTCACGACGCCGTTAACGTGTTTTTACGGACGTTTTTGTTCTGGAACTCTCCTTCGCTCGTGCTGTCGCACGTCGTATACGTGCACACGTTACACGTATTTTGTTCACGCTCTTGGTGATCGCCATTTTATTTACGGTGTCACATACGCTCCTTGTGCTCAGCTTCCGCTCCGACGCTCCGTGTTCATTCGTACACAAGAACTTGCTGTGGAGCATTTGTCATCATATGATACAGCAGTTCGCTCTTGTCGCTCTCGTGATCGCTACCTATTGCGGTAGTACGTGTGCTCCACGTGGTTGTTCCAGCTCCGGTTCGTAGCAGCTCAGCTCGGCAGATCAGTCTTCATCCAGAATCCAGCTGCGGTGTGCAGAGCGGTGATCCCCGGCTCCCTTTTACTTTTGTATCGACCTTTCATATGTGTATAAACAGTATTGTATTTTTGGTATAATATAGGTTATGGTGCATGGCATAATACGCGCCATGGTAATATATTCTTGTTCATGTCACTTATATAGTTGTATCTATTTATCTTAGTATAATATCCTTCTCACAACGGTCCGGAGGACTAAGCGACTGACGTACGCCTCAGTAAGGCCCGTTAGCGCAACATGCTGTTATACCAGTGTTGCCGCGTCTAAATATGAAGAGTTTCGATTATATCATCAAAAAGTTTCGAAAAATCCCCACTTTTTTTTTTTTTCGCTTCGCTCGGTCTTCGCAGAGTTATAGCCACGGTTTAAGTTGTATATCTACAACCGTGGACCGTGGTTATACCTATACCCTTGTCCCACACGGCACACCATCAGACACGATTAAAGATAGAACAGCTGAGTACCTAGATAAGACGTAATTGTTTATTGATACCACATCTGTCTAACTGATACCATAATCAATTGTGGTACAATAATTAAAATAAAAAAATATAATATGATTAAATTATGTATTAAAATAATAAACAGTAGACAATGTAAGATTATAATTTATATATTATAATTTAATAAAGTTTATAAAGCAATTTAGGAGCTTCCTCGATCCAACAATGTAACCAAAAATACATTATAATAATAACAAAACAATTAAATGTATAAATTAACAAAGTAATGAAAGCAGTAAGTAAAAAATTAATAATATTAAATATAGAGAATATTTGATATATTAGGTAATAAATAATAATAGATTTATAGATTAATATATTAAAACTTAATAAAGCTTAAAAAACAATTTAGGAGCTTCCTTGATCCAAAAATTCATGAAAATTCCTTCATTTCATCATTTCTTCATTTATTTCAAAATTATAACATGATTTTTTTTGAAAGTTTAGTATATTTTTTGAGTTGAGTATTCCGCTTAAAGTTTCGGTTTCTAGCCTATTTCTGGTTTTGGTTTTATTTAGATTTATTGTGCTAAAAACTCTCTCAGTAGCAGCGCTACTACGAGTATGTGGTAATGTTAAAATCAATTTTATAAATTTATTTAATAAGGGAAATAACTCGCTGTCATCCCCTTTTTTCATATCTTTTACCGTTTTCCAAAATGCAATTGTTTCATTATTGTAGTCTTCGATACTGTTTTTTAGTAACCGCCACTCTCTATCCAAATCGTTTAAATCCATATTTAATATTAATTCAAAATGTGTAGCAGCTGGAGCAATTGATACTATATTGGATATGTTATTTGGGTCTAAGAAACTTAATGCTTTCAATGATTTGATATAACTGGAGTTAAACGGAAATCGTTTGTAAAACTGATGAGCTCCTTCAATAAAAAAATTAAGGCAGTTATTTATACACACATCTTTTTCATTATTTTTAATAATATTGTTTGAAAGATCAGTCATACACTTTCCTCCTAAATATATTTGCTCATTTGGAAGATAATGAATTGGATTTCAATATTGTATTTCAGAAATATCATGTTTTTTCAAGTAATCTGGCTTAATATAACAGTCAAGTAATGTTCTATACGCTGCACTCATTTTATTATAAATTTGGTGAATTTTTGGTTTTTGTGATTGAAATTCAAGATTCAAATCGGTAAAAATTGGTAAGACAAACTCAAGAAATTTTAAATAAAAATGATTTATTGGATTAATCAATTTTATATTTATATTTTTAGCATGGTTGTCAATCAAATGTTCACCCTGAAAATATAACTTAAGTGCATGCCATTGTTCAAGTACTCGTTTAACACAGGCATAAAGTGATAACCATCTGGTTTGGCTTGGTTGTAAAAGTTTGTGAGGTTTAACCTCTATAAAACTCTGAAATTCTTCAAAATGTGTCTGTCGTTTGTAACTATACTTCATATACGTGTAAATTTCACGCATTAGTTCTTCAACTTCATTGGGAATTTTTTTACATGCATATGATGCACACAAAGCTAATGAATGGCATAGACATTTAATTACAAATATGGAGGGAACTTCATTTTCTAATAATGTTTTTACTGAATGGTGTTCTCCAAACATAACATTGGCTCCATCTGAAGCAAAACCAACTAGATTTGATTTATATGGAATATCATAACTTTTAAAAAAATGAATAACTGACTCAAAGATAGCTTGAGCTGTTGCATTTTTTACTTTAATAAGTCCAGCGAATTCATCTCTGACTTTGTAGCTGTCAGCATCCACTATACGGGTAACTATGGCTAAATGTTTAATACTAGATTTATCGGTCGACTCATCAATCATGATAGAAAACATTTGATTCTTCATCCTTTGAATAAGATTTTGAATACCACATTCTCCAATCACATTGCAAACCACTGACGTTGCTTTAGTTCGATTGCATTTAATATTTTTAATAACGTCAGAATCTTCACCAATTATTTTAATTAATGAAACCAGATGGTCAACCGTTCGTAATGCAATGTTGTGTTCGACTATAAACATTGACAAACGAATTTCTGCCTCTTTGGTTTTTTTAGCAATCTAACTTGTTGATGCACCTTCATTTATAGGTGGACCATCATCTTTGGTTGATGGTAAAACCAAAGAGCTGCCTGGACCATCAGCAGCTTCTATAAACAATTCCTTTCCTTCTTTCCATGAATTATATATATAATGAAGTTGCTCAATTTTCCTTTCATAATGAGGAGAAGGTAAGGTTGAAAGTAAACTGGCTATTTTACTACCTATGGTCGATGTATGCCTAAATTTGTCATTTGATGACAATTTCTTTGTGTTTTTGGTCACAGTTTTTACATTAACTTCATTTCCAGGTATTTCTGGAAAAGCAGGAGGTGTTTGAAATACTCTTTGGTGTTGCTGATAATATTTTTTTGTCCATCGAATTGCACACAAATCTTCCTGGTATAAAGTTATATTTTTGGTACTTCTTAAATAAAAAATATGGCGGCATGGCAAAGTCAGAGCTACATTAAATTGACACCCACAAACATTAACAGTAGTGGAAGGTAATGATTTCGATTTAAGTTCAAACTGATTTTTAACAAAAGCGAAGGCATAAGATGTTAATAAGGAAAAATATTGAAGGAGATCTGTATATTTAATTCTTGTTGTTGGTAGTTTTTGGACCATTTTTACGGCTTTTGTGTCTCGTTCTAATCTTAGGCATTTTAACACAATGAATAATTTTTCAATAAAATTATTGAGATTAGAAAACGTTGGTATAACACTTTTTAATTTTCCGTTAAACGATTCCAAACGGTTGTTGGTATTGTTTAAAAAATGTCCACTATTAAATGTCAACCCTGTAACCCATTCATTTTTTATATTGTGCCAATTCTTTAAAAAATAATCAAGTACAGTTGCTGGTGCTTCAGATTTTAAGCGCTCAAATAATGCGTTGTATTCATCTATGGATTTGGCGTAACACATATCTTCAAAAATTTTTTTTAATTGATCTCTTTGAACAGAGTTTATGTTTTATTTTTCGCATGTTATTTCCCGATTGAATGTTCGTAATACATGGAACAGACATATAGCCAAATTTACATTTGGAAATATTTCTCTTATGACTTTCCTTTCAGCCATATCTTTGTCAGTCATATATAGTCTAGTATCGGTACTTCTGTCATTCAACCTTTTAAACGTCTCAAAAAACCAGCGTAACGTCTCTTTTTCTTCATTTGTCATGAGCCCTAGAGCTACTACTTCGCTTTGTCCATTGCCATCTTCCACCATCATTACATACAATGGAATTCGTAAATTATTTAATTTATACGTTGCATCTGCAAATACTACCTATAATGATAATTTCAAGAATAATACAACATTTATTCAGAATAAAACATTTATTAAAGATTGTACATCAATTTTAATTACATTTAAATTCATATAATAGTTCACATATAATTCACAATATACCTTACCATACTTAACAAATTTATACTTTATTACCAAATTATTATATTATATAATTGAAATAATTCACAAATTAGTATTCCACATTTATAGTAGTATTTTAGTTTATATATTATTGACATTGTATTATAAATCTAAAAATAAATCTTAAAAACGTCGCCCACACGCATAGTTAAAATTTTTATATAATATACTTTTAATATTAAAACAATGTACGTACAAACGTATTAATATACTTTTAATATTAAAATAATGTACGGAAAACGTATTTTGATAATATTAAAACAGCGATTTACGTATTAAACATGATTTAAGATAGACAGGTTGCGCAACGAACCTATAGATTCTGAGGCGCAACGTTTCCATAGGAGAATTGCCAGTAAGAATTACAACTAGCGCTCAACCGGTGAAGTGGCCTATTTCTTAATTAAAATATTTTATTCTTCAAACCACAACGACGCACAATAATTTGATAGTAATTTTTTGAGATAAGGAATAAGGATTGAAGATTTCAAATTTTAAAATAATATTAGTATATTAGTGTTAGTACTGTTAGATTTTTTTATTAATTCAAATTAACTTGCTACAAGTTTTGACAGTTTC
>NW_019104363.1:59783-69063 GCF_001856785.1 Myzus persicae
TAAAAATGGATAAACTAACTACAAACCCTTTCTATTCTAGTGGAACATACCGAAATTTGGTTGCTGCCTTCCCCAGACACCCATGTGGAAACAATATCAGACGGTCTAAAATGTTTCTCACATACCCTGGAATGCCTGTTTAATGAAATACCTATGGCTTTTTCCCAAATCTCGTGGCAATTTTTGGGAATGCCGAACTTAGTTTTAGCACTGTCGCAGCAACCAGGAACACAACATTTATTCGACACCATGATTGTTTAATAAAGTTAAATAAATTATGCATAGACAACTACAAATACATCGGCCCGTTTTTCGCAACATACGAGCATAGGCGAGTCTGCGCTGCAGTATAAATAGTATAATCTTAAATATCTTAAATCATGTTCCAAATCAAAAATTGGCGGGCCAATAATGTAAAGAATATTGATAAGTGAAAATGATATAAAATAGAATAGTTTGCTATTTAACCGCTGGAGCGTTAACTGTAATTCTCACAGTATGGAACAGCTGTTTCTGTATTGGAAACATTGGGCTTCAACAAAAATGTGGTTTTGTATAGAGCGTTGCGCAACCTGTCTATCTTAAATCATGGTATTAAATAATGATAATATGATAATAATTTTATCAGTGTCCGGATACTCAGTAGATACCCGGACATGATAACAAAATATAGTATTTGCGCATGCGCGCATCGAATGTCCGTGAACGCATTATATTCACGGTGTCCGTGACTCTAGCCACAGCGTTATACTAACACTGAAACTATTATCAATATTTTAATTCAAGGAAAAGAGGTATTGTTCATATTTGTACCTATTTTATTTAAATTTACAAACATTAGCATATTATGATAAATAGAAAAAAAAATATAATGAAAAATTGAAATTAAATATTGTGTAACAAAAGTTAACTATGTTCTAATCATTACAAGTCATCAACATTGCCCATTGGGATCACTAAAAAGCCGCTTGTAACATATATATAAATTACTTGTTATAATTTTTTTATTTAATTCACTTCAAACAAAACACTGTAATACGATTATACATATCTACCCTATATATAAAGAAAAACTTCTTTAGCAATAATCCACCCCGAACCGAACCCATTTGAGTTGTCGACTTAACATTTTGAGGATGGATTAATATTATAATGTCAAACTCCACTAAGAAAAGATTTTTCAAAATTTTGATTTTAAAGGGTTGAAATCTACAAAAATAAATTGTTTACGTACAAATATTTACAACCTATTTTACAGCACCTGTTTTGTCTTTTTATTACATGCAATTCCATTCAAAACTTCCTAATTAAAAATCTATCCACTGCCTCACTCATTCCTAGAAGGTTAAAAAGAAAATGGCTAAGAGACCTGCTCAATATGCTTAAAAAAAAAAACAAAATTAAATTTCTGGTCAGGTGGCACTGCCTTCTCATTATGTTATTATGCCAAAATGTGGCATATTTAGATTGACTATTAATATCTTATTATTTATTTCTTTATTTATACGAAATAAATGCCTGATTATTAAATAATTTAATTATGTATGTCAACACACTTACTCATTATACCTTTGTATCATATAGATTATAAATATATTTTGTATTTATGACAGATATACGGCATATATTCCCGTTTTTTCGGACTACGGATAATATTTTACACGCCTTAAATTCAACACTGGCAATAATGAGAGTAATGGGAAATTGTCGGTTAATAATACTTATATTATTTTATTAAATTAAAGTTTAATTATACAACAACTATCAGTCAATTTAGCTTAGAATACACAATACTACAATAGGTATATAATTTGTTCAAGTTACAATCGTAACCGTTCCTCTTATTATAAATGTCTGACAGTTCGACCATTCTCCTCAGCGTGGACCTAGGCCTAAAGTTTAAACTTGGGGAAACCACGATAAAAAAAACGCGCCACGTACAATACCTCATGCAACATTAAGAAGTTTGATATAATATCGATTTCATTTAATGTGCAAAGGTGGTGAGGAAACTTGTGCGATAAATTATAGTAATTTGTAATATAATATTAATATTACATAATGTACAAAATGTAAACTAAATTAATGTATTATATCTATATTCTATATATTCTGATACACTGATATTTTTTATCTTGACATTTTTTGAAGGCACAGACACACAGCTAGTACACGGGAGTGGCTCCAACCACGGTATATATACGCTTACGTTTAAAAGGCGATATCGATCAGTTAAAACGAATAATATTCATAAAAAAAATGGTTATTGGTTTGTTTCAAATATTGAGATCTTACATTCCATGTAGTATTTGAGTGCCCAATATAATATGTCTGTAATAATATTGTTATTTAAGATCAACTATGATAATTTTTATATATTATTGTGATGCGCCTGAATACGGGTAAAAGTACCTACGCAGCACACTAATTGTATATTTGCATATCTTCAGAGCCAGATTTTTTCTGCATACCATCCTACACACATAATTGTAAACGGATATTGTGTCGTCCATAAAAAAAAGACACCGACATTGTGACGGGCTTGGAAAAGTGAAAAGTATAAATAATAAATGATAATAAAAGAATGTCGCAAAACCTTGATTAAACCGCCAGTTAATAGGTACTTGCCTAACCAATTTAATTTTTTGACTTACCAACCTGCAGATTGGACTTAATTTTGTTGTCCACAAACATTCGCGTTGATCATTTTTTGGGAATCCGGATGCAGTCAGGCATTTATAGACTTACCAAAAATGGTTTGACCATTCACCATCGTATGTATTTGTATAACGTCAAACTACGCAATAATGTTCAAAAAATTTAATAAATTAATAAATATAATACTGTTTACAAATAAATAATTCAACAAATGTATTGCAATAACAAATGTATACTTAATCACAAACAAAAAACTAGCAGGTATATCATAATTCAATACGAGAAATGTAAAAAGTGCAAAACAATTGTTATGATAGGTGGGTGCGCCCATGCATATTTATTATATAATGCAAAAATGACCTAAAAACTCTAAAAAATAAACTTAAGAAATGATCAAAAAATGTACTTCGATGAGCGAATAAAATGTAATTTAAAAATAAATATTATGATTAATTATTATTTGTTCATTTTTTATACTACACAAAAAAGGTAACAATTTATTTTTAGAAGTAAATTTACCAAATATATTCAAATTTGAGTTGACTATGAGTTTAATCTATATATATAGGAATCTAACTTGATTTTGGAGACGAAGGAAACCGGTTTTGAACCCTCATTATGATAATAATAATTAACTAATTACCAATTATTTTCATATATTCACCGATAACGATGTCTGTTTCTTTTTTTTAAATTTTTTTTTTATTTTATAATCATTGTATTATTTGTGTAACCAAAAAATAGTCTTATGATTTTAAATTAAATTATAAAAAAATAATTTCTTCCGGAGGAAGGTCGGGCAACTAGTTAATTATATATTACTTGTTCGATTCATACCCACTTTACCGAATCCCAATTTGCCGAAAACTCAGTTTGCCAATAAAAATACCAGTTTTAAAATATTTGTAATATTATTTTATTAATATATACCTAGTCTCAATTTTCCCGATTCGCCGATAGGTGACAATTTTATTGAAAACGGGTATTACAGGCAACAACGATAATACTATGGTAAGTTGTCGGTATAAGTTCGAAGGTACTATTTTTAAAGGATACTAAAGGTACTAATTGAAATGACTTATACAACATATATTGAAAAAACTAAGAATAAACAAAAATTAGTTTCAATACACAAAATGAACTTAATATTTGTAAAAATTCAATAAAATGTATTTAACACAAAAAATTCAAAAATGTAAAAAATGCAAAATAAAAATATTTAGTATTAGTCATTACACTTAAAAAAAAAAATGCAAAAGTCACCAAAATCCTTGCTCTACTTATAATTATTAATACTACAAACGTAGTACAATATGATATGATATGATACTTGCAATTGTTTGTTCTGTAATTTTAACATCCATGATTTTTAATGACTATATTTATAATACTTCTGCGGTGACGATTTTTTTCATAATGTCACTATGTGCTGGATAAATAGTTTTTCCAACTATATTTCTATATTTTATACTAAATTAACACTGAAAAGAAAATAGTACTACATATTAAAAGTATGTATAATAAGTAACACGTAGTATATGAATTATGAGTACAGTGAACTTCAATATTTCATATGGACAACTACGTAGCATTACAAATTTTTGAAAATTATTATTAAAAAAGTGCCTAAGCCATAGGACATTTTGTCAGATGACCGAGCTTTAAAATACGTTTTGACCGGTTTACTGGTTAATACATTTATTTTAAAATAATCTGAAACATTTACGCCGAAACGGTTTCACGGCTTCGCCAAAATAGTTTCACGCCAAAACGGCCGCTCCAAAATGTCCCATTCCCGCCAACAGGCGAGCGGTTAACTGGAGGTGGTGTCATCATAGGTGGCGGTTGCAGTGGCAATGACGGCGGCGGACCAATGAGAAACGGCGATTTGGTATGTAACATTCCACGGGTAGACGGTGGGAGGATGTAAACATTTCTTAATTAAAATAACAATCCAAAAGAAGTACCCCTATTGAAAAAAAAAACAGTTTTTTATTTAAATATTAGGCATTTGTTAGCTAAACTTTTTAAGACAAAAATAAATTGTATTTATTTTAAATTAGTAATTTCTATAAATTGCATTCCATTATGTTCCTACAGAGGTTATTTCTTCTGTAAATACTAATTATTTAAACTACCTTTTCTTCTTTAGATGAGTGAATTATTTGAAGAAGGTATGCTAACAGACAGAAGTAATGGATCGAGTTGTATGACTCAAATGTCTAAACATTAACAGCATGGTCAACTGGTGGAATAGCTATAAACACCCAAACAATAACATCTTCTTCCATCAATAGATTATATTCAGAATGCATAGAAATGTTTTCACCAGTTTTTGAGGGTTTCTATTGTCACAGACATTAATAAAATAAGTCCAAAGGCTTGGATATTTTCTATATACCTACCTAATTGTAAACTAAATTGTTTTCATTTTTTTTTCTTTTAATGTTTTAGACATACTTATAATATGTTTGTTTGAGAACATTTAATCCATACAAACTTCAACAGGTTCAAAATGATATTCATTATTTACAGCTTTATATCTGTGTCTTTAAATCTGTGAATTTAAAAGTTATTTAATACATTTATTACATTTATCACATTTTTTTTCATACAATTATAATATCATTTGTATTATATTATTTTTTCTTAACACCCTAATTTACAATAAATTTTGTTTTAGAACGTGATATTGCTAAAAATTAAATTTATTGGATAATTTAAAATGCGTAATTTTTCATATAAGCCCAGTATTCATATGTATGTAATATGTATATATGTATGAAATTAAAATTAAATAAATAAATAAATAAATATAACTCATAAATCTTATATATTACCAACTAGACAAACAATGAGTGTATGTAAATTTATTATAAAAATAAAGAGAACGCTTTTTGATTACTCAATTACTTATATACACGCCACACGGTAGCAGAATAAGATATAATAAATAGATTATTGTATTTTTTTGTAAAGGGAGTTACTGAGCCCTCATGTTGTTGTTATAAACAGTTCTTGTCTAATAGTATAAGGTCTATGATTTTTCCAGTGATTTGATTTTGATTTCATCTATATTAACTGTTATTTCAATCGTTTATTTCAGTTTAATACATTTGCTTCTGAGCGAAATATTAAGCAGCTTCGTTCATAGAAGATTAAATCCAGTATTAATGGAACCAAGTGTTGTTGAAATTATTTGTTAAAGAGATTAAATACTTATATTCTGTATTTTGTATTATATAATTTATAACTGTTTTGTATTTACGTAAAGTATATTACACGGTATTGTATTAATTATTCAAATGTTTATTATTTTATAGAACTTATTTTATTTATTAATACTATTGTTATAATTAATTCATTAAATAGTAAATCTTAACATTGATTGATTGGGAACATTCATATAAAACCTACAGCATTAATTGTACACTATAACAAGTACAATTATAATATATTAATAAAAAATAGTAAAAATTGTGGCGTGCCCATAAAATCTTTTCACATGCCACCTCGGGCCCGAGTGCCATTTATTTGCCATCCCTGGTATAAGTACATTAGTGTCAAAATTGTATTAACATGCTTACTTTAAATTTAAAAACACCTTTGTGTATTGAGTTTGTTTATTGTTGCACCATTTAAGTTAAAATTACAACTTACAACTGCAGAAGATATACAAACATCACTAAAAAATTGATATTGATAATATTAAGTTCCATAAATTCGAAACTTAACGAAAATAACTATACTAAAAACTATAACTAACTTGTCCTTATAAGAACAAATTTGATTAGTATATAATATTATAGTTGAATTACCTAAAAAGCCTTTTCGATAAATCGATTTCCGATTAATTTAAATTAGACACTTAAATAGTTAATAATTTGGATTATTTAGAATTTATAAACAGTTAAATGTACCTAAATTTTCTTATTTTAATTAAATATATTCATGACTTCATGAGTAATTTAAATATGTAATGATGAGCACCTGTATTTAGCTATAAGCGCGAATTTGTGTAAAAACGATAATGTAGTAAGTAGTAACTGTTAAATTTGTCAATAGCTAGAAATGAAACATAGCATTCAAACATATAACTATATAAGATGTAACCATGAAGATACCGGGCCCGCTGTTTGGTTTCGACACAAAATTACACAATATTTAATATTGAGTTTAATTTTTTTTTTTAATTCTCTATAGGTTTTTGTACTGATTATAAATCAATTTATTAAATATAATTATTATACATTTTGTAATACCAACTACCAAGTATACGGGAAGGACTGCAAGCTCGGCCAATATGATGGAGAAGATGACCACATCAGAAAAATCGTGAAAGCTGGCAATCTCGAAGGTAAGTCGTACCCGTCAGGTCATCGGTTTCGTATTGTTCCGTTCCTCTGAAAATATTTTTTAACATCTCAGCAAGGCCAATTTGAACATATTGAGCTCACTAAAATTGTATTTCTTAAAATTTTATTCATCACTACTATTTTATGGCTCAAATGCAGTTTGGCTCTCGAGCGATTTTTAAAAATTTTTTACGGAACCTATGTATTTCAATGAGTTAAGAACAAAATAAATTGCAATCAGAATTTAGTTTAAAACGTATAACTTTTAAAATCCACAAGTTTGCGTAATCCCAACCGTCAGTGGTTTTTTTTTACTCAATTACTTTAATATCAATAAAAATAATATGATTGTGGTAATACCTGATTCCACCAAAATGTTTAGGAAGTAAAAAGTAAAAATTCATATATAAAAAAAAAATGTTATTTAATCATAAAAACAAATGTTTAAAGTTTTTTGACCGAGTCTTAAAAAATTAATTTTAATTTTACCGACTCTTTTCAAAAATAAGTACCATTGTAACATTGAACATCCAAAAACACTAGTTTTAAAAAAAATAGCTTAAGAATCAAACTGCATTCGTTCCAATATTGCATGAATGCATCTATTATTAATAGTTGACTTTTAAACCACTTGGAAAACCAATGCCAAATAAATAAATTATATCATTCATAAGAAAAGTATGAGTAAAACAAAAATTAACTTACAGAATATTCTTCATAAGCATTCAATGTTTTGTTTTATAATTGTAAGTACTTATATGAAATGGTAACTTAAATACACAATTTATTGAAATAATCGAGTAGTTATGCGTGATCAGGGCCGGATCTAGGGGGGGGGGGGAGAAGTCGGGGATTTATACACGGGCGTATAATTTTCGTGGGCGTATTTTAAAGGTTTTAAATTTAAAAATTTAATTTTTTAAATGTACTTAAACTATGAAACAAAAGTCATAGCCACAAAATAATATTTTAATAGAAATGTGTAATAATGGGTATGTGAATAAAATAATATTATTTTTATTTTTAATTTTAACAAGTAATAACAATATTATTTTTAAATGGACAAATGGGTACGTATTGCAGTGGAAATACCCGTCCGCGACTGTCGGCGGGATTGACTGTCACTGCAGATCTAAAATAAAATATTAATTGTTCAAATAAGTGGGAAATTAAAATAGGTATTGTTGAATTTGATTTCATTATCATTGAATTGTGATTCATCGATTCGTGTGTCCGTGTTAATGTATTATTATTAATAATATAGCCTGTATTAGTTTATAAAATCAGTTTATTTTATACATTTTTGCTGAATTCCATTTTAATTTTGACACCGCAACGGTTAAAGGACGTCAGTGCTTAGTTAGGTTAGTACAACCAAAATTAACAATATTACTAGTTTTAGAAATCTGTATGTAGACATGTAGTCATGAGTTTTTTTGTTAAGAACATTTGTGAATATCTAGTATTTGTTATGGAACTTTATTAAACATTTTTTTTGGAATTTTTATTTTATTTTTCGATGTGTAAATTGCAATTAGTGATATAATGAAGTATGGTAAATTACATTATTTTTTTGCATATAAATATATATAATAAATATAAATACATATTAATAAATTATATAGGTATATCTTTTTTATGAATTATGTAGATAGTTATTTAAAATGTAATATTAAAAATGGCTTCATTAATTGTAATTTTTAATTAAGAGTTATTTATTTTTTTATATAGAACATAAAATGTTACTTACTACTGATTTAATTGTTTTAGATTATTTATTAAATTAAATATTTGTAGGTTTATAAAAGTATTTATATTTAACAATGCCTTTTTACAAACTGAACTTTTTTATAAATATTATTATAGCCACTAGATAAATGAAAAAGAACAAAATTAAGCATTCTTACAGATACACCAAATACATTGTTATTTGCATTTACTATTTAAATACTATTTATTTTCTTGATAAACTTGATAGTACAAAAGTACAACATAATTAAAACAAAAATACTATCATCCTATCGATGTTTAGCTTAAGTCAGATCACTCAGATCTATCCACGATGAACCAAAACAGACTTACTAACTTGTCACTTCTGTCAATCGAAAAATAAATCACTAAGACAGTTGATTTTGATTCAGTTATTGATAATATTTCTGCAATCAAAGCTAGAAAAATAAAGTTTTAAATATTAAGTTTAACATTTTGGAAATTTGGAAAATGTAGAATAATATATTTTATTATATTATACATTAATTAATACATAA